>NC_137928.1:17804228-17888419 GCF_963457725.1 Sprattus sprattus | reverse complement strand
GACTGCCCAAGCCAGGATGATGATATATGACATGGTGTTACAGATGTCACATGACCAGCACAACCAATGCCTTCCAGCCAAGAACACAAGTGACAGCCAGAATGTTTACTGAACGCTGAAATGTGTACAGAAGAGTGTGATAATCCAGTGCTATCCCAGTGTGAGTCTGATCATCTGAGTGTGTTATTTCACCTAATGGGTGTAAGCTTTATGTATTCATTCAATACACTTAAAAGAAAAATATGATTCTCTTCTATGGAATAATCTACACCATACAATCTTTACTTTCAGACTGAGTATGCCATCTTCTTATGTAACATAATTTACTGCTAAGCCTGTCTCATCAATACACACCCTGTGCTAATGGACACGATCTTTGCCAGCAGGTTATGCCCCCTTTCTGGATGTACTGCCCCAAGTCCACGGGCCAAAACAAACAACAGGTAGGTAAGGAATGCACCTTGAAAATAAAAAACAACCAGAAGTATTATCAGATTCAATTCAGATGATAATTATCTTCTGTTATGACATAAAAGTCTGCTTTGTAACAGACAATGCACATTACTAATTCCTTTACAGGAAAGAAATCAGCACAGATTAGAATGCACAACACAGTCTGGTAAGACTTACCTCCACTGTTCCTGTAGCACAGGTAAGGACACCTCCACGCTCTCCCAAGTCCGATTATGTCTCCTGTTCCGGACAACAGGAATTCTGCTTTCTTGGCCCAGTGGTATTTTTTTCTACATTGTCTTCCCCTTCCCATTTTTTGTCTGTGTACCTTGTATGCCAACTTCATGTGCTGTCAGTAAATCTACTATCTTCCATGTCTCATGTCACTACACATGTTTTGTGTTTCCTCATTAAGTTAATCAACCCAACTGTAGTGGCAATAATGAATTGGCAAATTCATAACCAAATGAACAAGTAATGCACACAACTCAGTTGCCCTGATCATGGTAAGGTTTTTGAGTTGTTGTTTATTTGCTTATGATAAATCATATTTCATAGTTTCATAATCATATTTTGTGAGCAAATATTCAGCTTAAGCAAGAATCACACAAGATGGCAGATGATTGGCCCATTGCATACAGTTATGGGGGTTAGTTCAGCAGTATTGGTCATTTCAGTCCTCCCTGAGATCTAAACAGTCTTGAAGGATTACATTTCAAAAGACAACATGAACTGAAACATTTAAACTTCAGGCAGACAATATACTTTCTTTTAAAACTTTGTAAAGACCGTTGCAGCAACATGCACTAGTGGATCCAGTACTTCAGTGTTATGCTTGGTTTACCATGGCAACTAAATTGTTTTCCTCTGTAAGACTCTGAAACTCTGGCTTCTGCTTTCGGGTCAAAGGAAGGTCATTAGCAGGAACACACAGGTGTAGCAAGCGCTGTAGAGAGAAAAGTCAGAGGATTAATTCAGAATTCATTGTCATTGTTATCATCTCTCTATGAACATAGGAGCCATGTTGAATGTCATCTTTCTCTGAGGTCAACCTCTACTGGGAATTTACTATAGTACATTTGTACAATATCAACATAATCAGCATATTACACAATCACTTAATACTTTTAAAAGAACAAATTTCACATGCTGGGAGATCCGATGGAGCATTAAACGCTTCATAGTTAAGTGTGAGATGGTATATCTATTGAGTTGGGCCAGCCGATAGCCTCACCTCTCTTGAAGTGCCTTTGCCAGTCATGAGCCGGAAGAGAGCCACCCCTGGTATGAGGAGGATGGAGGAGAAGGACATCATCCAGCCAAGCACGTACACCCAGCCTGGATAAACATACCAGCGGTTGAAGGTCAGGGGCTGGTACTCGACAAGAGAGCAAATAAAGGAGACCTGAAAGAGAGAGAGAGAGAGAGAGAGAGAGAGAAAAAAAAAGAGAGAAGGAGAGAGTAAGTATTTACAAAAGCCAATGTCACCACCGGGAAAAAAAAACTAAGAAAAAGGGAAGAGCTGAAAGCAGTAGAGGCTATTAGAGATCTCTATGGATGTGCAGTTGAAACAGACATTTCTGAGAAAAAAGCCATTTTTCTACATATGCTTATGATGAATAATTACAGTATCCTGAGAGTCTATTGAAAAGCACCAACATGTCAAATTTAATTTGGAGGAAAGTGAGCACATCTAAACTGAAATTCTGAGGTGCAATCCATAGTTTGAGTAAATTATTGTTTTACAAGGTCGGTCATTAGTTTTGCGTTCAGTCATTAAAAGCAATTAAACTCAAATAAATGTTGTGGTTTCTGGTTGCAAGTCTCATGGAAAAGGCACGCCCTAGTCAGAACGATGGAAACCCTGAATGCAACAATTTGTCAGTATGTTTGTTTCGCTTGATAAAGCATTTTGTTGCCTTTAAATATGTTTTAGAATTTTTAGATTTCGATTTAGGTTTAGGTCCTGCTCTGGCAAACTGGGTTGCTGAAGCTCACATGCTCACCAGGGACACAATAGGCGTCAGATACTTCCAGCACATCCGAAAGAGGGGGCTGGGCCTCACCCCAGTCATGTCCTCAACGATGTCATACAAACGCTCAGTACCTGCAACACGGATGGGTCGCAAATAGTAAAGGAGAATGGAGACGGGCAATGATTATAATAAAGCTTAACAGATATTAGCTAATAGATAAACTGGGCATAAATCAGATTTTTTTCTATATTCTGCCCTTTTTGCTGAATGGGTAGTCGATTTTGGGATATTTTAGGGTATCTTGTGGTACAGATGGTATCAAATGCTGTTCTATGACACTCTTATATTCCGAAATCTGGTGCTCACCAAACACCCAGCCCATTGCCAAGGACAAGAAGACTGCAAGGAACAGCAGACAGGTCCCATTGCAAGCGTAGTAATCAAATATCTGGAAGACATACATCCCACCCTTGGGAAAGAAAAAGTTACAATGAGTATAGATCAGCGCAGTGTCTTGTATGAAATGCATGGCTATCTCTCTCATTCTCCCTCCTCTCCTCCTCTAGCCGTCATGATGTGGTGTCCTCTCTCACCTCTGTCACCATGAGAACGCCTGCGCTGAAGCAGAGGAGGCAGTAGAGCAGCAGGCAGAGCTCCCGTCGCCCCCCAGACCGGCGCAGCACCGAGGGCACCAGATCTGTTACCGACGTCATCACCACCTCCATCATCACAAACTGAAATTCAAACAACATTTGTTGTGTTGTGTGTGTGTGTGTGTGTGTGTGTGTGCGCGTGGGCGTGTGTGTGTTTGTGTTTGTGTGTGGATACACACCTGTGTATCAAGGCCAAGTAAGATTATCATGACGAAGAAGCAGACTGCCCACAGCTGTGGAAAGGGCATCATGGCCACAGCCTGAGGGTACGCGATGAAGGCCAGACCAGGACCTAATGTGACATACAGAAAACAACAAGTTTCTATGTATTTTGTTTTTTTAGTCAAGTAGAATAAACAAATGTGATTCCATAATAGTTAAGAGCCCTCTTCACGCTGTGTGTTTATAGGGTAAAGTACCTGACTCTGCCACCATCTCAATGGGAACATTTTGTTCATGGGCCATGAATCCAAGCATAGAGAACACAGCAAAGCCAGCCACCATACTGGTGCAGCTGTTCAACACGCATAACCAGACGCAGTCCCTGGCGCACAAAACACAGACAACCTCATTCCACTTTTTTCATATTGGTATTGGTGTATTGGTATCTTGGCGTATTGGTATATTGTAAACTGTGAACCACTCTGCATTCAGGGTACTTCCGGATTTTACTTCATATAACTTCAGGAAATTATTTTTACTATTTATTTTTCATAAAGAATAATTTATTGATGTTTTTGTTTGGGTGTTTGAATGAATGTCTTCCCTCCATCTCACTTGTAGCAGTTGTTGTTGTAGGGATTGTAACTCCCCAGAACCGTCAGTGTGCCGACACCCACACTAAAGGAAAAGAAGACCTGAGAGACAGCTTCCATCCACACCTGTGCTGACAGAGTTATGACATACTACTTCAGCAAAGATTTAAAAAAAAAATGGAATAAAGCAGGAACTCAGTTATTCTATAGACATCAGCATTTAGCCTAAATTCGAGCATTTGCTCACTATCAGGTGTGTGTACAGGTGTACCTGAGGATCTAACAGCTTTGAGGGCTCTGGGTACAGGTAGTAGGTGACCCCCTGCAGAGCTCCAGGTAGAGTCAGTCCTCTGATGAGCAGCACCAGCAGCATCACGTAGGGGAACGTGGCTGTGAAGTAGACCACCTGGAGACACAGGGGGGAACACAGCACAGAAAAACCAGCAAGAAACATCCGACATGAGACTGACAGTCATGCATCATGAGATGACAGTCTGACAGTCCCGAACTCTATATTTGACAGTGATTGAGGTCATGAGATCACACTTAGAACAGTAACAGCAGTGAGGGAGACACAGATGAAATGCGTAAGCAGGCGTGTGTGGGCATGTGTGTGTGTGTGTGTGTACGTGTGTGCGTGCGTGCGTGTGTGTTTGAAAAAGAGCAAAGATGGGGATGGACCCTGAGTCAGTTCCTTAACACTGATATACTTCACCTTTCCAGTAGACTTCACACCTTTCCAGACACAGAAGTAGCAGGCGACCCACACAGCAACGAGACACAGGAGGATCTCCCACCTCACACTGCCCACCTCCTCTATGCCTGCTGAGATCGCCAGCACACGACGCCTTGAAGGAAGGTTCGGAGAGATGGGGAAGCGACAGATGAAGTCAAAGAGGAAACCTACTTTTTCCAACTCATTATTTATTTTCAGACTTAATAATTATTCTATTAGTTTTCTATTTGTAGATTCAGTTTTTTACAGTAACAGTGTTGTATTTCTGTTGCTGTTACTGTTTAATTTGATGTATTTTTTCAAACTCACTCCCAGAATTCTACAGCAGGAGATGTTGAGTTACTTTGCTCAGTCCAGTTGTATGTCTTGTTGTTTCCAGAGATCTCCACACAGTTTTCTGAGACAAAGTAAGGATGCCACATTACTTCATGCATGAACTCATACCATCTTAGGCCTATCTTTCATGAAATGTAAGTTCTACAGAAAGGTCATAGTGCGCTCATTCTAAGACACTAACAGCTTTATCTTAAGCAATTTTGAATTATTTGTGATAAGTGATTTTAAGGGATTGGTGATAAGTGATTGATTTTACATTGAGGATGCCTTCTAGAGCCATCCACGGATAAGATGCTTCCAACACCGATCCCATACCTGTGTTCCAGACGTTGTCACAGTTAGCCCATGGTAACTTAGAACTGAAGGAGAAGCACAGGTACAACAGTGCCCATGCCAGGATGACAATGTAACACATGCAGCTGTAGAACAGGATCAGCTGGCCGGCGTAGCCAATGCCTTAACAAGACAGGACATTCACAGCAGTACATAGTCAGGGGGTTAGCAACCATCAGTCAAAAGCTTATATATTGATCCCAGTATATTCGTCTGTGAACTCTCCCTTCATTTCCAATATCTAGGCAAGCTCTTTTGCAGTATGTGTGTCATCTTTGTTAATGTTTTCCTTCCCAGTTGACTGCAAAGACCCACTGTCCCACTCCACTGAATAATTCCCCTTCATTTGAAAGACACCACTGTGTCATTTTTTATTTCCTTTTGACTTTCCCAGGCTGCCCGTCTCTATTATGCTTACCCTCGGCCAGCGGGCACAGTTTTTGCCAGGAGGTGATAGCCCCTTCCTGGGTATACTGGCCCATGATGGTCTCCAGGAGAAACAGTGGTACCCCACAGGTGACCACAAACACCAAGTAGGGCACAAGGAAGGCCCCTCAAAAAGACATTGACAAGACATTTCACTTTTCATATCATGCCCAAAAAACAGATTACAATTATCTTACAAATGCATGTGCATACTGGTCATTTTTAAATCTTCCTTCTTTCTTTTTTTCATTCTTCATTCAGTTCATTTCAACCATCTACCATCCACATCTGGCAGTAAATCAATTTAAGTTAGAAGCCTGGTTAAAAACATTTGCATTAGCACTGAGATACAGATACAGGTATTTCTTCACTGAATTATAAAATATTTATAATTATAAAACAAACCTATATCCTTTACTTATAAACTTACCACCTCCATTCTTGTAGCATAGGTAAGGGAACCTCCACACGTTTCCCAGCCCAACGACATTCCCTGCAACGGCCAATAGGTACTCTGCTTTACCAGCCCAGTGTCCTCGCTCCTCCAACCCCCCCTTCCCTCCATGTTTAACCTGGGCCATCTCCTTCTGCTAGCAAATTCAAGAATGGCAACTTTCTCTCTCCTCGCCTTAACTACATTCCTGTTACACCATGACCTGTGGTCTGGACTCGTTGCTTTACCGTTTCGATCAGGCTGTCGACTTTGATCTGTTGTTATTGGTGCACTGCAACATCCTTCACTTCTAAATCTGTTTAGTGAGAACTTCTCATTAATGGGCATGATTGCATAAATCTTTATATGCAATCCATGCCATCTGGGTATTTTCATCTGATCTTAGACCATGACGGATGACTTGCCTATAGAGAGTAAAGATGCGTATAGGGGAAAAGTCTGCTCCAGTAACAGTTGTCTTAACTTAAGAGACAAAACTTGAGCTACTTATTGACCTAATGTACCATCTTCCGAAACAGAACGTCAATGACTTACCACAATGCTGAACCGAAAAAAAAATACGATGAGAAAAAGGGACCACCCCTCTCTGGTTGGAGCTAGCTATCAAAAGCCACACAGAAACACAGCAGATGGTAGAGCAGATATAACAGCACCATATTGATAGGCTTGTGTCTTTACCCAGCCAGATGCTGTGGGATGACGATGGATTGACTCAAAAAACGATCGGTTGACAACCAATCAATATTCTAGAATTCCTCTAAGATTTAGTTACCAGGCAGGAACTGAAAACACCATTTATTTGATTGGCTATTACCAGGACCTCTACTTTTTTCAATTAGCTACAACGACTTTGCCTGACTTTTAATGGGGTGTCACGTTTAACGCTGCTGTTAAACATTAAAAGCAACTGAATTACACTTGTGTTAGGTGTAATCTGTAGCGGTAAATAACATAAACGACAATAACGTGAGTGATTGATAAAGGACATATGTTACACTTCACAAACACACATAGGCCCTAATCGATGTTTTTTTATTTGAGAATAACGTTATTGTTTAGCTTATTTTATGCGAGGTAATTGACAGTATCTGGAAGATAGTGTAATACTCCAGACAGTCTTCTTGGTCAAACTCGTGGGAAACTTCCCGTGCTTTATTGTTCAAACAAGCATATAACAACCGAGTTGCTGTTTCAGCCACAACTCACGCTTTTAACTAGATAGACAGCACCAATTTACTAACTATCATCTTCACTCTCACACTTGCACACGCACACACTCACGCGCACACACTTAACCCCACCCCCTAAATCCCCCTAAAAGGCACACAACATTTCAGGAAACCTAACAGGCACAGAACACAATATCACAGGATAGTTTCACCAGTGCGATGTCCCTGTTTACAGATGTTTATAGTGAATATGACAGAAACTCTTTGTGCCACTCTCACAATAAATAGTGAACATCAAGGGCTTAGAAAAGGATGTAAGTGACATTTCACCAACTTTAACAGAAGGAGTTTGATCTGACTTTGTGTACTGATATAAATCTTTAATAAAACAATTTCATACACACATGCATGACGGTATACTTAATAAACAAAGTTTTTTAATCTTTTCCAAAAACACATTTATTCTACATTTTTAAATTTGAAAGAAGTCACCAATGTTTCATTACATTTCCAATATTAAACATGGGCTCACCTTCTGACAATACGAACAAAGCATTACATTACATTTAAAAGAAACATCAATGCATTGTGGTAATATAAAATATCACATTAAAATCCTTACATCAAATTAGTTTAATGAATGTTATGAATTTGGCTAAAATAGGCTATTGAAAAGGCTATACAGTTGTCTTTCTCATAATAAGAAAAATTATAGCAAAAATCATTAACTGAATGATACTAAAGTAATAGCTGACATTTGATAACTAATAATTAAATACTAATAACTTATTATTTAGCCATATCACCAACTGAAAATAGGCCACAGAACATTGGGAATATGAAATAAGCTACTGAATATTGAAGCGAAAACAACATAACAAAATGGCACATTCTTTCTGGTGGTCTCAATGGCTGCATTGCTGTCGCATTCCATCCGGCTGTGTCCAGACTCCATGGATTTATGGGTCTATAATGGGTCTATAATGGCTTTCCTGTTCTGCCCTCCACGTGGGTCAGAGTACAATACCACAGGCTCAGTATCTGAAAGAGAGGACAGATACCTGACCATGCATGTGCTGATCTCTGATGAGTCACGGCCCCCTGCACCTTCACGCCACATGTAGCAGCTTGCCTCTTTGCTGCTTAACTCATAGACTTTAAGGTTGTAGGTGCCTAACGTCCTGAGAGACTGCTCACGTTTCTCCATGGAGTGTTCAGCACTTGCTCAAGATCAAAAGAGACTGCTCTGTATGAGGACTGTTCTTGCACTCGTCTCTTCTCATGTTCTTTATGTTTTCAGGCCTGAGTCTCTCTGTTTTGGTGGGCATTGTATTGTTGTTCATTGATTTGTTTGTCACTGGCATGTCAATGCTTGTACCACTCACAGAACTTGCGTGCATCTTTAATGGGTTGGTGAAAGCCTAAATTGAAATCTGTTTGGAATATATGCCCGTAGAAACTGAGTTTCTTAGGATTCCCTTTCCATTGCTTGTAGCATTTATGCACATAGAGGTAAATCTTTGATGTATTCAAATTTGCCTCAAGGTTCTGCCTTGTTGTGTCTTTCCTGCAGTAATACTGTGATTTAACTGTGGGGAAAGTCTTAATGTGATCTCTTGGGCCCAGCAACTCCAGGGAGCCGGGCCAGGCCTTCAGTCTTTGTGCATTTAAATACCAAGTGTTCAAAAATATGATTAATAATACTTCTTCAGCAGTTAAAAACAGTTTTCTTCTTGTTGACCTACCTGCTTTACATGTGGTGTCAGATATTTGGACTCATGTGCAATCTGCAGGGTACCCATAATACATCAAGTACAAGTTTTTTTGACCCTTGACCTTCCGTATCGTGTTTTCAACTTTTACTTTGAAAATCTCACTCACTTCCTTAATGAACACACAAAATATATCCGTGAGGGTGGTGATATTTTACTTTCACTTTCGTGAGAAGTGCGGTAAAAATGCTAAAGTATGTAATGATGTTGTTATTGGTTTTCCATCAATGTATCGCAGGTAGGTGACAATCACAGCTCTTATTTCGTCTATTATTTATAATGTTAAATAGCGCGTATTTATGTGTAGTAGCAATTATGTTGACCTACATCGTATTAGAAGACGCTACTGATAAGACGTAACGTATCGCAAGTTGTGAGCTATATCGAAATACATGCATTGTGATGTATCAAGCATGAATAATATTTTATCTTTTAAAGATGTCCACTCTCTTCATCGACGTTGCGCTGCGACGCAGGGTAATTCATATCCTAAGAACATCCAGTTTTTAATGGTAGATGACATTATGGTCTACTATTACATCAGTGCTGGAAAGCAACCCTCAATACCGAAGTGGTTGAACCATTCAGAGGGTGTTTTGCTCTGGGGAGAGATCAGGAGGAATTTGCATTATAATCGTTTCATTATGGACACTGCCGTAAGATTGACAAGTGAACGATTCAATCACTCTCATGGTAAGTTTCTCATCATAGGCAGCGGCAATTTTGTTCAAGCTTTGCCAATGTGAAAATGTTATTCTGAATTATTTTTTTATTGAATACGGTATCGAATTACGGTAATAAAGAAATTATGGGTGTGTTGCTATTTTTGTCTGTGGAAACGGGATTTAGAACGCTTTAACTGGTACTTTCCCGTGTCTTTGTGCTAAGACCACATTTACCAGGCCCATGGTCGGTGTGATTATAAGGATGAGTACATTTCAGCAGCCATGAGCCATGCTTACGACGGTAAAGACTTCGTGAGTTTTGATGTTGAATCCAACACATGGGTGGCTGCCGTTCCTGAAGCACTGTTCTATAAAAGGAAAAGGGAGGACAATATTGAGGATCTTCATCGACTGATTCATTCATATAAATACAGGTGCACCGACTGGCTGAAAAAATTGCTGCTTTTCAGCCAGGAAGAGAGGAAAGACAAAGGTAAATAGTTTAATTCCAAGAACACCAGTTTTAGGAATCCAGTATCTATTTTTGTGATGCCAGAAACACACGCAGAACAAACGATGCAGAACAAAAGGAAATATAGCGAAGTATAGAAGTAGAAGTGACAGATGTAATACACACACACACACAATTAATAATGTACAGGTAACATTCTTGTTGACTTTATGTGCAGTTCCAGATGTTGTGCTGATTGAAAGGTCCTACCCTGGTTCCTCTGACATAGCGGTCACATGTCACGTTACTGGATTTTACCCCCGGCCGGTTCAGGTTGAGTGGCTCAATCAAGAGGGCCACATATTGGACGGAGTGAGTAATGGGGAGGTGCTGCCCAACGGAGATGGTACATAACAGGTTAGGTGCACCCTGAATGTACCAGATGGAGCCCAGTGGTCCCAGATCTACAGGTGTCAGGTCGTGCACAGCAGTGTGACTGGAAACATCACAGTGGAATGGGGTAAGATAGCCACTGGTCCAGCCTCCAGTTGGGACCTATGATAACCTCATGGGACATGGGTGGGGGGGTTGTGTATTACCACTGCAGAAACCACCCAATTTTCTTACTCCTTGAGGGCTGTTCCACATTGAAATGTAAGCAAATACAACCTGATTTAGTTACTGTTTAACAGCTGAGGACCTGTTAAAATTGACTTTTTGAGGTTCTGACATATTCAAATGTCAAAGAATAATAAATATTAATAAAAAAGCTATTTGTTAAGAATACACAGTAGGCTACACCAGTCGAGTTATGAGAAGTTGCATGTTTCTTCAAAGTCATGA
Organism: Sprattus sprattus; assembly: GCF_963457725.1. Lineage (NCBI taxonomy): Eukaryota > Metazoa > Chordata > Actinopteri > Clupeiformes > Clupeidae > Sprattus > Sprattus sprattus. Next base: position 17,877,397 of record NC_137928.1, on the reverse strand, counting down.
TTTTTCTGTTATGTGCACGATACAGAAAGCTCCGTTAGTTTAATGTTAATGTGGCAACATTCTGCTTATCTGCTTGTCTGCTTATCATTTATTTTAAAAACTTAGATTCTGTTCTATTTAACCACAGATGTAATTTCATTATCAAATTCCCCATGAAATTGTGCGTGAAATTGATAGTTCATCAAGGCATTATTACATTGAACTAGTAATTCTGTTGGTTCTTGCAGCTCAGTGGGAAAGCACACTTGCAACAGGGCTGAGGAGGAGGTCATACCTCTAAGGTTCAATCCCCCCTGAGGTCCCACAGCTTCCTGCAGTGGGGAAACGCCTCTGATCACTACAATGTATGAAAGGGCCTTCGTGCCTGTAGTGTAGACCATTATAATTCTTTATGCCAGATGTGCTTTAAGGGAAATCATCCTTTTGTCCAAACCATGGTCATTTGAAAGCATGACTGCTGAATCTGCCTTTAAACAGATTCTACTGAAATAGTGGATGACTTTTGTATATGCATTAAATTATTTATTTAACAGAGACCGTTAAAATAAATAAACATTGCTGTAAATGTGCTAGAGTTAGCAAACTGCAGACAGATTCAGAGTTAGCCAACTACAGACTACAGACTAGTAACCCTGTCCAGATGTTTTTTAACAGCTAAAACGACGTGACAACATTGACAGGACAGCAGTGTTAAGCAAATATAGGTGAAGCATGCAAGAAGCAAATAGTTCATGAACCAACCAACAGGACTATATTAAGCAGCATTGAGCCATGTTCTGGTTGAAGCAAACATCCAGTTGCCAAAGAAGCATGCAGTGAAGAAAGCAGACAACTGAACAACATTAACCCATATTAAACCAATGTTAGCTGAAGCCTGCGGGCAGTGGGCTAGCCTACAAAAATATAGCACGCAACAGGACAGCATTATGCAGCGTCAGGCAGATATTAGGTGAGTTACAGTTGAGAGTGTCTTACCACTGCATTCAATCTCATTTTTTCATCCCTTTCAGAGCCCAAGAGGAGCTTATTCATACCACTGATAGTGGGATGCTCAGTCTTTACAGGACTATCTGTGCTGGTTTTGATACTGTGCATAAAAAATCTATCTGTAGCTTCACATACATTCGGTAAGGAGAACTGAACAGTTCAATTTGTGCTTGCATGGTAGAAAACATAATTCAGTGGCCTGTGTAACTATTACTGATAGAACATTTCTAAGACTTTAGAAGGATTTTCTTGGTCGACTTGGACCATAGTTAACCAAAAGGCCTTGGCTTTTTTTTTGGGAAATAAGTTATGACATTATTTGGCATATGAATGATTGCAGTTTCTACAACAACATGTTTCTGATTTCAGCCCTTTGAGAAACATAAACTTGAACTTCGGAGGATGAATATGATATTTCACACATCACCAATTCATCCAACGCATCAGGGAGTCTCTGGCAAGATGAGACACGCAGCTACAGCAGCCACTGACTGTTCCTTTCGGTTTACTTGTGGTGCTTGTTTCGTTCTATTTATGAAAATGGTTTCATGTTCAGTATTATGGATGATTTTCTTGTTGTAATACCTCTGCCCAGAACTTGGATTCAGATGCCTTAAGATATGCAGGCTATTTCTAATGTGTGTGTAGCGCCTCTCTCGCTTGGTGGAGCTTTATGAGAGGTGGCTAACCTGAATTCTTAAAATAATCTGTGTGGCTCCTTATTTAACTTAAGATATGCTATGCAAATCAATACACACAACTGTTTAAAAAAACGAACTATTTACTTATTAAACCAATGCAATTATTCAGTAGTCATTTCAATACACAGCACATTCAATACAGTACAACACATGGGCCCAACGAAAATAAAACAGCCGGCAACATGAAACATATACAGTTTACCCCAGTTCAACGTTGCAAGCCTGAACGTCGCTTGGGTTCGTTGAAGCCAAAAACAAAATGGCTGCTTCACCTTGAGGGCAAAATTAAACGTGATATGGTACCTTGCATCAATGAGCCTGTGTGTGTAGCCGCACACACAGCAGAGGAAAGGCGGCAGCAGGTGGAGACCAACCCAGGATCCAGATGACGAGAAGAGTCGACTATCGTCACCCGATGCAGAGTCCGACGATGGATGGCAGGGTTCCACGGACTTAGCTACTGCAACGTTAGCTAGTCGCTAGCTTGTTAGCTTAGTCCCAGCCTGAAAACTAGCCACTTGTCCAGCAGCTAAACTACTTATTGTAAACGGTTGAGTTATCCACTCAACTATCCAAAAGCAATAAGAGTCCTAGTCGAACTCACTTAACTGGTGAACACTTTAAATATCACTTCTTTCTCCACAATACCGTTAACCTTCTCTATCCACCTGCTCACTCCACGCTATCCCATCACTCTCCCGTTTTCTTACCGTCTCCCCCTTCTCTACCCACTTCCCTGTCCTTTGACCTCAGATGTAATTTGCTCATAATCAAACAGTACAGCAATAAAATACATTCACAAACATTTTCAGAAATGCATTACAAATCAAATAATAAACATTTTAAATGAATTACCTTTTAACCTTAATGCTATTTATTATATCATGAACTTATTTATTCTACCTTATACTATTTATAAAACTATTATATTTATACTATTAATGTAATTCAACAGGGTTACACCCTCCCCCTTTTAAACGTCTGTATGTCCTCATCAGACACTGACTAACTTAAACTAAGGAGTCTTCCTTAAGGTGTAATAACTCTAGTGACAGTGTCCTATTTTAATGACTATGCCTCTGTGGACAATAGTTACTGGCTGATCTCTGGACCTACCAGGATGATCATAGGTTAGTCTAATAGTCGGCTTTGCAGCTCTTTTAGGTCTAGGCTCAGATCTGGTTATCACTCTGTCTTCCTGGACCTCAGATACATCTTCTTCCGACTCCAATCCAGCTTCACTGGTCTCTTCCAGAGCTATTACTGGATCACACTCTTCATTCCCTTCATCCGCAGATTCCGTTTCAGAGTTGTGGTCATCCTCTTCAGAATCTGAATCATCCTCCTCCACAGGGTCAGCTGTAGGGTCATGGACATGTCTTGGTTCAGGAATACCATCAGGCTCTAACTCAATGTCCTCTTCAGGCTCAGGGTCATCTCCTTGGTCAACGTCTGGCCTGGCAGTATGCATCACTCTTGGGCCAAGCTCTCTCCGAGTGGCACGGTGAGGGACATAGTAGTCCATGTCAGAGGACGAATCCGAAAACTCCAGTAACTCCTGAGTCTCTGGTCTCAAGTCTCGGTGGCTTTTCTTGTGAGTGCTTGCTCTGGTCTTGGGCCTGGCAGGTGGTTCTTCAACCTGGGTGGTAGATGGCATTCTCACAAGCTGTCCAATAGGAAGGAGATGGTCCCTATGCATAGTCTTCGTACCTGGTGTTCCATCCTCCCTTTTGATCTTGAACACAGGTAGGTTGGGCATCTTTCCCACGACAACATAGGGGTTAGGATTCCACTTACTTTCCAGCTTGTGCTTGCCTCTCAGGCCTAGGTTCCGGAGCAGAACTCTGTCACCTATCTCGATGGACTGAAAGGTAACTCGGCGGTCATACAATCTCTTGTTCCTCTGGTGCCTTTTGTCAGCTGCATGAGAGGCTAGCTTGTAGGCCTGCTTCAAGTCTTCCTTCAACTTTGTGACATAACGGGTGTGGCCTGCATCTTCTATGCCATCTGGTGATGTTCCAAAGCACAAGTCAACAGGAAGTCTAGCCTCTCTGCCGAACATTAGGTGGTAAGGCGAGTACCCTGTGGCATCACACTTCGTGCTATTGTACGCGTGGACCAGGTAAGGCACATGTTGGCTCCAGGTACGCTTCTTCTCGCGTCCCAGTGTACCAAGCATGGAGAGTAAAGTTCGGTTGAACCTTTCTGGCTGCGGATCTCCTTGAGGATGATACGGCGTTGTCCGCGACTTGCGTATTCCCATCAAGGTCAACAGCTCTCGGATCAATCGGCACTCAAAGTCTCTTCATTGATCTGAATGGATCCTTGAAGGCAGTCCATAATTCACAAAATACTTCTCCATCAAGATCTTGGCCACAACATGGGCCTTCTGGCTCCTCGTTGGGAAAGCCTGGGCGTATCTGGTGAAATGGTCTGTGACCACTAAGACGTTGCTTATGCCTTTTGTGTCAGGCTCCATGGAAAGGAAGTCCATGCACACTAGGTCCAAAGGCCCCTGGCTTACGATCTGGTGCAATGGAGCAGCTCTCTGTGTAGGGGTCTTGTGAGCGACACACTCTCCACAGTTCCTTATGTATTCTTCCACATTGATCGACATCCTTGGCCAAAAGAATCGACTTCGAAGGAGGTCAACCGTTCTCTCCTGTCCAAGGTGCCCCAGGTCATCATGCATGGCTTGCATAACTCTCTCACGGAACTCCTTTGGTAGGACGAGTTGACTGACCACTTCTCCGGAGGGTTTCTTACTCAAACGGTACAACATTCCATCCTTCATGGTGAGCTTCCCCGTTTCTCTTTTCAGTCTTGAAAGCTCTTGACTCATCACATCTGGCCAGCGTCCATGCTTGACGGCCTGGATGGCTGGTCCGATAGCTTCATCATCTTCTTGAGCCTTCCTGAGATTCGGTTTGGAAATGAGTTCCAGTGACTTTAACTCCATGTGCGTTGGAAACGCATAAAGATTAGGAACACAGTGTGAAGATGCCCCGAGCTGAGCGACATAAACAGGCGTTCTATGGCCAGGCCCTAGGACACAGACTCTCTGGCAGATAGTCTTGACCCCAGACTGAGGGATGGTCACCCAGCTGTCGTCTTCATCCACATCTGGCATGTTCCTAGACAACAGGTCGGCATCAATGTTCTGTCGGCCTGGTCTATACTGTACATCAAACTCATAAGTCGATAAGGCAGCTAGCCAGCGATGACCCACCGCATTGAGCTTGGCTGTCGACAGCACATACGTAAGTGGGTTGTTATCAGTACGTATGGTGAATCTTGCTCCATACAGGTAGTCATGGAATTTGTCGACTACCGCCCACTTCAGTGACAAGAATTCCAGCTGATGTATGGGGTAGTTTCGCTCTGCTGAGCTTACCTTTCGGCTCGCAAAGGCAACTGGCCGCAGGCCTTCAGGGTGATCTTGGTAAAGGACAGCACCAAGACCCTTCAAGCTCGCATCAACATGCAGAATGTATGGCTTTTGTGGATTGGCAAAGGCCAGGACAGGTGCATGTGTCAAACATTGTATGACCTCGTAAAACGCATGTGCGCAGGCTTTGTCCCATCTTTCCCCGAAGGGCTCTGATTCTTTCAAGTAGACCTTTTCCACCTCTTGAGCATAGTTCTTACCTTTCTGCTTTGGAGCGTAGCCCTTTGTGAGCTCGGTCAATGGTCTTACTATGGCAGAATAATTTTGGATGAATCTACGGTAATAACCGCAAAATCCAAGGAAAGATTGTAGCGTCTTCAAGTTGGTAGGCATTGGCCAGGTGGTGACTGCCTCAATCTTGTCTGGATCTGGGGCAACTCCTTCTGCAGACACAATGTGTCCCAGGTATTTGACCCTCGGCAGACAGATTTGACACTTGTCCACAGAAAGCTTCAGCCCAACTTCACCAAGACGATCTAGGACCTTGAGCAGTCTCTCTTCGTGCTCTTCGAGAGTCTTTCCAAACACAATCAAGTTGTCCAGGTACACCAACACTTGTAATAGGTTCATGTCTCCAACTGCCTTTTCCATTAACCTTTGGAAGGTCGCTGGAGCTCCTGTGATACCTTGCGGCATTCGTTCAAACTGAAAGAACCCTAATGGGCAAATAAATGCCGTTTTCTCTTTGTCCTCTTCGGACATAGCTATCTGATAGTAGCCTGAACGCAAATCCAGTACAGAGAACCACTGACTCCCCGTCAAGGCATTCAGCGCATCCTCAATACATGGTGTCGTATCCTGGTCAGGTATCGTTCGGCTATTCAGCAGTCTATAGTCTATGCACATTCTAACAGCTCCAGTCTTCTTTCTGAAGACTACTATTGGGGATGCATAGGGGCTTCGTGACTCTGTTATGATCCCGGCCTGCAGCAGCTCTTGTAAGTGTTTTCTAACGTCTTCGATGTCTGCAGGGGCCAGCCGGCGTGATCGTTGGCGGAAAGGCCTGGAATCGGACAGTCGGATTCGGTGCTCTACCCCTCTGGCCAATCCCACGTCCCACTCTTGGATGGAGAAAACACGAGGCTTTTGGGCCAGTTTCTTACACAGTCTGTTTTTCCAATGTTCTGATATAGGAGAGTCTCCAAAGTTGATCATGCTTTCGTCAAAGTCAGAGGACCCAGTGGCCTTGTGGGGAATAGTAGTCACTGAATCAATGTGATACATATATCCAAGCTCCGTTCCCACAGGAATGGAAGTTTCTCTGGACGATTCATTCTTGACTAATACTCTCAAGCTGTTGACATCTACTGCCCCACTGGGCACAACCATGGGATGGAGAAACACATTAGCAGGTAAGGAGACTGCTGGTGCGGTATCTACCATCAGGATTTCTTGTTCAACAGGCTTCTTCCACTCCACTTTGCACACAACATGAGTGATGCCATCTGGTGGTAAGATCAAAGGGCCTGGCCCCATCCATCTGACACTCCCAGCCTCATCATCATGGACCGGAACAGCAACACCCTTGAGTGTAGGTTGATCCTCTTTGACACGAACACGAAGGCCAAGCGTTCTCGTGACATCAATGCCATTGCCTTTGCACTGATCCACTAAGCGTCTGACATGGCTCGCATTGGTGCCTACAATGACCGATGTCTCATCGTCAGACCTGGGACTAGGACATATGAGGGCAAGGACAGTTACGATCTGGCTGGTTCCTATCACCTCAGCTGGATACTCTAAGTCAACTACCACATAGCCACGGTAGGGGTAGCTAACTCCAGACTCACTTAAACCCCACAATGAAAGACCAGACACTGGCTGAATGGGGATATCAGACAAGTATTTCTGATACCAAGGCTCAAAAATGATCGTGACCTGAGAGCCACTATCTAGCAAAGCAGTGCAAGGTTGTCCATTTACCTTCAGTGGCACCCGGCTAGGCGGCCCAACCAGCCCATCAGGAATACACAGGTTGGCAGGCATGCAAGCTGTGTCTTCGTTCACAGAGTGACTGACTGCACTATATGTGGCATTACTGGACGACTGGTTCTTCGACAGCTTCAGGGCCTGAATAAGTCTCTTGATAACTTTAGCCTGGTTTTCTGTATGCTGGCACTTCCCCGCATAATGCCCATCCTCTCCACATCGATAACAGAAATGTTCTTCTGAGGCTTGGAGTGATCTGTGTGGAAAACTGGCAGCTGGCTTTGATGTATTTACAGCTGAAACAGCAGCTTGTGGTTCAGCCACTTTGTTGGTGACTTTCTGTTGCAGACGCTTCATCTGTTTTTTCAATGCAGCTATCTCACTATCGGAGGTGTACTCACCTGATACAGCATTAAGGGAATGGTTCTCAGTGTTTTCTGTTGTGGCTTGAGCTGGCAGAGACACTAAAGCAGCAACTAAGTACTTGAGCTCTTTAATCTCAGACTTCAAGTTCTGAATTTCAGTCTGCTTTGCATCAACATCTTGCTTTACATATGCGCTCTGCACTACATGGCTGATCTTTTTTCTAGAGGCCTCATATTCCTCCTCTGTTCGTATCTCCTTTAACAGCTGGAGAAAGGTTGGCGGCTTTTCCTTCCTCTCTCTCAGACGAAGATGGACTAACATCAGGTCGGAGGCTATCCCACCACGCAACAGCTGTTCAAGTCTTGCTTTATCTGCACAGCCTTGGGGAAGACCACTTCTCTGCACGACCCTATTCAACGACTGTTCTAGACGTCTAAGGAAGTCAGACAGCTTCTCACCTGATTGCTGCTGCAGTAAGCGGAAAGCAAAGTATAACTCTTCTCCTGACTCTGCTGTCCCAAACGCATGCTCAAGCGCCTCTAACCAGTCTTCAGGGCTCAAGTCTGGATCGCTGGTTCGTGCTGCTTTTACAATCTCAAGCGCTGGACCTCTAAGGCTTTCCATCAGTCTCCGCCTCTTCTCTTTGGGAGAGCAGTCACACTCCTCCACCATGAGCCGTGCTTGACCCAGCCAGTGTTCAAACTGTTCTTCTCCTGCTGGGGTAGGCAGCAGCCCAGAGAAACTTCGTAGGCGGCGATAGCTTCCATGTTCACCTGATGACTTGGTTTTGTCAAGCAAATCACTCACAGCTCTCAAAATGGCCTCTGTTGACCTAGCAGCAGCGTCTTCTGTTGAGAACAATGTGCGGAGGTTTTCCCCTTGCTTACCTTCAGCTTGTGGCGGCACAGACATCTGAACATGTGCATTGGCTCGTGAATCTTCATCTGCTATGACAACAGGCCATGGCCCTGTACCACCTGTAGAAAACACTTCAAAGGGAACCATGTCACCTTTTACTGCTTCCTTGCATTCACACAGAACAAAGTAACGGTTGTGCACCATGTTGAAAATTCGTCCTCTGACACGCACACGTCCCAAGCACTTCACTGTTTGCAGTGCCTCTTCAATTTCAGTAATATTAACATCTTCTTGAGTGATAACCAGGACTGCATGAGCCTCATCTAATGCTTCGCCACGGCACCATCCCTTTAACTCTAATGCAAATGCTTGAGTTGCCATGTTAATGCTTCAGTCTCTACTGTAGTTGCTAATGCTACTAATTTTCAATGCTTCAAAACTATTATTTATAGCTTCAAAAATGCTAATTTTCCCTGGAAATATATATACAATAAACAAGAAACCCACACTATAATCCCAGCGATGCCTCCATTTTATGTAGCGCCTCTCTCGCTTGGTGGAGCTTTATGAGAGGTGGCTAACCTGAATTCTTAAAATAATCTGTGTGGCTCCTTATTTAACTTAAGATATACTATGCAAATCAATACACACAACTGTTTTAAAAAACGAACTATTTACTTATTAAACCAATGCAATTATTCAGTAGTCATTTCAATACACAGCACATTCAATACAGTACAACACATGGGCCCAACGAAAATAAAACAGCCGGCAACATGAAACATATACAGTTTACCCCAGTTCAACGTTGCAAGCCTGAACGTCGCTTGGGTTCGTTGAAGCCAAAAACAAAATGGCTGCTTCACCTTGAGGGCAAAATTAAACGTGATATGGTACCTTGCATCAATGAGCCTGTGTGTGTAGCCGCACACACAGCAGAGGAAAGGCGGCAGCAGGTGGAGACCAACCCAGGATCCAGATGACGAGAAGAGTCGACTATCGTCACCCGATGCAGAGTCCGACGATGGATGGCAGGGTTCCACGGACTTAGCTACTGCAACGTTAGCTAGTCGCTAGCTTGTTAGCTTAGTCCCAGCCTGAAAACTAGCCACTTGTCCAGCAGCTAAACTACTTATTGTAAACGGTTGAGTTATCCACTCAACTATCCAAAAGCAATAAGAGTCCTAGTCGAACTCACTTAACTGGTGAACACTTTAAATATCACTTCTTTCTCCACAATACCGTTAACCTTCTCTATCCACCTGCTCACTCCACGCTATCCCATCACTCTCCCGTTTTCTTACCGTCTCCCCCTTCTCTACCCACTTCCCTGTCCTTTGACCTCAGATGTAATTTGCTCATAATCAAACAGTAGGCTACAGCAATAAAATACATTCACAAACATTTTCAGAAATGCATTACAAATCAAATAATAAACATTTTAAATGAATTACCTTTTAACCTTAATGCTATTTATTATATCATGAACTTATTTATTCTACCTTATACTATTTATAAAACTATTATATTTATACTATTAATGTAATTCAACAGGGTTACATGTGCTCTCTGGTCTGGTTAAGTCATCTTTCGCATAGCCTACTCATATTACAGTGAGCAGTGAGTCTATATATGTACTATGTATTGATTTTAATTAGTAATGCAATCAGATATGTGCCATAAAAACAACTTTGTACCTCAACTCCAAACACCGCTATTTTGTAAGTTTATGATTCTATTTATATCTTTGTATTGGTTTATATTGTCACCATATTTAGGAGGCAATATTATGTGTTTATCGAACTATATATATATATATATATATAATCTTAATTTTTTGAATTTGTATCTATTTTTTGAAACCTCCCCTAGAATTTGAACTATCTTTCTTTTAAATATAAATACGAAATCAGTTTTGTGTCATATGTGTTAATACTTCTCACATCAGTAAACTACGATTTACATATGCCTGTTTGCATACTACTTAAACTGCAATGATTATATATATTAGTAGAATGTATTCAAATTTTAATGTGAAACATTGCCCGACTGTGCTTGTAATTGTGTTTGATTCAAGCTTAAAACTCGTGACGTCGGAACTGAAACTGTCTTGACTGCACCCTTCAACCACTATGTTTTCACTTTTTCAAGCTCATAATTTTACCTAGGCGATAATATTATGAAGTCCTTTATAAATGTTAGACATAATTTATCATGCTTTAATGGTGTTTCCGTTGTTTTTCCAACCACACCAAGCAGGTAGGTGCTGTCATCGCTTGGGAATAGCAGCCAATTGATTGTATTATTTACAATGGTTTGCCAATTATATGAGAAAGTAATAGAGGCCTACATGTGAGAAAATCATATTGATTACATGTTACCTTCCACAGCTATCCATTCCCTTCATGGCCAAGGACTGGCGACTCAGGGGACTTCATATCCAAAGAACATTCATGGTTTTTGTGGCCTACATGCTATGAGAACTGCGGTTTTAATGTTTTGTGAATTGTATAGTAGTCCTATTGTTAGATTTTTGTACGATGTGATAGATTAATGTGCAAATTACACTTTCATTAAATTCTAGAAATATGAATAACTCATTGTTGCTCTGGTATGTCTCAGAGGATGAATAACAAACTTTGTTCGATAATTTGTATTTGCCTACATCTCTCCTCTGATGAAAGACCAATAAAGAATGACCAATGTATCTATTCATTTCTATTTGTCTTGTAGACCATATTTACCAGGTTCATGGTCAGTGTAATTTGAATATGGAGGATGGAAGCATATCAGGGCGCTCTCTCCATGCTTATGAAGGGAAAGACTTTGTAAGTTTTGATGTTACATCCAGGACATGGATAGCTGTGGCATCTGAAGCAGTCTTTAATAAATGAAAAAGAGAAGAAAACAATGAAGATCTTTTTCGGCTGGTATACCATTATGAAATCCAGTGTATCGACTGGCTGAAGAAGTTACTGCGTCTCAGCAAAGAAAAGAGAAAAGAAAAAGGTAGAAGAGACTCAAAAAATAGGAATCAACTTAATTGTGTCTGCTCTGTCACACACACACACACACACACTGTTATCAATGCTGATAATGCACATGTAAATGTGTTATTCAGTTGCAATGAAAAAGAAGTTCTCAGCTTTAGGAGAATTTCTTGCTTTATGCAGTTCCAGATGTTGTGCTGATTGAAACATCTTCCCCTGGTTCCTCTGACACAGCGGTCACATGTCACGTGTAAAACTGGATTTTACCCTTGGGCGGTGCAGGTTGAGTGGCTCAATCAAGAGGGCTACATATTGGACAGAGTGAGTAATGGGGAGGTGCTGCCCAACGGAGATGGTACATACCAGATAAGTCGGACTCTGAGTGTACCAGAAGGAGCCCGATGGTCCAAGATCTACAGGTGTCAGGTTGTGCACAGCAGTGTGACTGGAAACATCACATTTAAATGGGGTAAGTACCAGCACGGCTGAGCAAAAGTATTTTGGATCAGCCACTAACTTTACTGTTTACATGTAAACCGTAAAGTGAGAAAGCTATGCATTTTCAGTTCATTCAAATCCTTACCAGAACAGCTTCCAAACTGACATATGCAAACCTAAGCTATAGTGTAGGCCTACCTGTTTGTTGAATGATAATGAAACTACTGTTGAATGCAGTTTACTGTAATACGAAAGCATCTTTCAAACTTCCCTCTTATCCCTAAAGACATCTAAAGACTTGTAGGGTTATCAGCACACCTTCATTGAATCTATGGAATTTAAAGAATAACCCAGATAAATGTTTTAAAGTTACTAGCAAATTTAAGCAGATTACTGAATTAATTTAGTCAACATTCAAAATATACCATGGTTAAGTGGAAGACTTACCATGACCTTACCAGAGACCAAGATTTACTTCTCCTTTAAACATTTTAGATGAATAAGGAACTCGAACTTGTTCCCCTTGTCCACTCTTTTAAAAATGATATCTAAAACCTAAGTCTAAAACCTTGTCTTAAACCCACTCCATAGCACTCATATATTTCTAAATACATACATTTCAGCAATTTAGTAAAACATGTTCAAGCCAGCTCTTTAGTCTCAAGAATAATACATAAGTAATAATAATAAAATGTTAAATAACTCTTCAGTCTCAAAAGTAATAAGTGTATAGTAGTTGTTTAATTTGGAAAAATAAGTCAACATGGTGACATTGTAGCCAAACACCACATATTTCCCTGAGGTTGACCTTCTTTCATTTTCCATCAACACCAGTGCATAGTTTATTTCCTCCTATTGTGCCCACCGTCCACCGCTAACATTCACTCAAATATTACCCATTTATTAAGTAAGGATCTCTTTTACAGTAGGCCTAGTTTATGAAAAACATCCACTACATCCCTGAAAAATATCTAACATTTCCTCAAACATTGTTTACAAACCCCAAAATAGGACCATGATCAAGACTCAAAGGGGTGCAGAGCAGCAATTGGCCCTGTGGTCCAAAACAGATTCATCCTTCATAAGAAAAAGGCACCTCTGAGTAGCATTTAAAAGCTAGTGAAGGTGAGTGGCCCATTCAGCGCGTTTAATTACACATTACCATTCACATTGACCTCGGTGGCAAATCTCACAGTGGTCCGACGGCCAGCAGACTGATCAGAAGCAACACAAGGCCCAGGCCCTGGCAAGGGTGAACAGGCTGGCACGATGCCTTGATCGTCTCCTCCTGGCTAGCTTTCTGCTGGAAGGAGGACAGCTGGCAGCGCCGGTTATTGCCCGCCTGGTCCCACACCACCAGCTCCGCCGTGGGGGCACAGCAGGCAGACACGTAACCCAGGCGCACGGGCCGCCCACCAACCCAGGACGTCACGCTCAGAGGAGGCTCCCCCGCCACCATGTGGTCTCTCTCCGTCCCATGAGCTTCCTGTTGAGAGTTCCCTGGCCGGTGTCCATGTCGGCCCTCTCTGGCACCGTGGTGGCTGCCCTGGTGGAGGACCAGCAGTGTGCCCTCACCCCGGGAGAGCTGGACCGCCGCCAGGCCAGAGTGCCCACGGTCCTTGACGGCCAGAGACACGCTCCAGTTGCCCAGGGAGCACTGCTCTGGACAGGCTGCCTCTGAAAGCATTGCTGAGCAGGAGGGCGGCGAAATGTCATTGTCCTGGCCAAAAACAACAGGATGTGATGTCACAGGAAGATAATACAACACAATGGTCACAGCATTAGCAGTCATCGGTAGTCGTTCTGTAATAGGTGTGCTGGTACAGTGTTGTGCAGAAGCTACAATCTGCCTCTTCACTGACGCTCACCTGCGGGATAACTGTAAGGTGGACCACAGCGTAGTTTGAATCTGCCGAGTCCCGTGCGCGGACCATCAGGGTCAGGGTGACTGCTTCTCCAGCTGCAGCCTTCTTGGGGGTTTTCAGCACCACTTCCCTGCTAAAGGAGTCCTTCTCATCTATATGAAAGCTGTTGGGCAGCAAAGGGGAAAATGTATCACACCAGAATCCACAGAACTATCTACATTAAAATTAGGCTTGTTGTATAAATCAGTGATGATCCATTTCAGACTGTTTAATGTGGATTTGCTCCCACTGAATTTGATGCAACCCCACACATTTTAATTTCTTCCCAGTAAATGAACACACCCCATATGGTGGTTCTGCCTAGGGATGCACCGATCCGATATTTGTATCGGTATCGGTACCGATATTGAAGACATTTCTAGATCGGGTATCGGTGGCAATCAAAATTTTTTTTTATTTTTTTTTTTATATATGTTTATGTATTGGTAGTGTATTATGAGCTCACGTTGCTATTAGTAGCGATTAGCATGCTAAGCGGAGATTTATTTATGTCCTGATGTTGATTGGCTGTAATAAAGATGGGTTCATCCTGTTAAGAATTCGACTGGATGAGCTATGAATGAGATATATGTTGCCTTGTGTAATGTCCACAATTATATGTATCGAGTTATATTAGTTGTGTAATTGTTATCGTGTAGCAATAACTCATGTTAAAGTAATTCAGTGCAGTGCTAATTAGTCCCCATTCTCATTGCAGACACACACGTATGCATCATCATGTAATGGAAATTGATGAATGCACATTAAAGGGAGATAAAGAATACTGCTTTGGTAATCGTGGGTCTTTTAACAGCCTAGAACCAGCAAATACATTAACAGGTCACCATGCTGAGCCTCTACAATGTAACGTTAAAGTTGACGCTAGCGGATATATGATTGCTAACTAATATGAACACTAGCGCTAGTTAGAACGTACATTATTTGTGATTATTTTTAGCTTATGTTATGAATTGATAGTGATGACTAGACATGATGTTAAGTAGCAAATGAGCAAAAAATGCACCAAGATCTCATATCATGCACTCCCAATTTCTCCCTCTCGCACGTATGGTCACACACACACAGTTACCATAGTTTCGCGCTGTTTTTTTATATCGGTATCGGATCGGTATCGGCCGATACTAAACCTCAGATATCGGTATCAGAGGTGAAAAAAGCGGATCGGTGCATCCCTAGTTCTGCCCCAGGTCCTCCCTGCCCCCTCCCTCCACTGTAATCCAACCTGTAGGGTCCTGTGGGTGAGAGGTAGCCATGGTCGTCCTCGGCGGAGAGGGAGAAGCTGCGAGCAGGGCCGTGGTTCCACACCTCAAACGCCACACTGGAGCGGTGGCCAGGAACCAGGCGAGAGGAGGAAAGGACCTGTGAGAGAACAAAGTCTGAGTGGACACGAGACATCTACCTTGCACTGAAATGACATGATGTATGTGGTCTTAGACGACTTGCAAAAGTAGTGTTTGAATATACTGTATGAATAAACTGTAATAAAGACTACAATATTCTTTTCTTGCAGCTAGTGATATTTGTAAGTGAATAAGCCTTTCTAGGGTGCTGCCAAGGGATTGTATTGCCCTAAGAGTTTACAGCTGAAGAAAATTAAAATAATTTGAATAGTAATAAAATCGGTATGTTAAGTGTTCAGTTCAGAACAGTGCCCAGGTCAACTGCATTTTTATGGTAGAAGAGGTTGTGTACTTGTATCTGCACATGAGTGGGCTCAATCATCTCTGAGGACACCCTCTCCAGCGTGTTGCCATGCTCGTCTCGGCCAAACAGGTGCACGCAGAAGGGCTGGCGGGGCACGGCCTCTATCCGGCCCACCAGCTCCTGCTCCGAGGACCACCAGGACGACGTGGAGTTAAGGGGCACTTCCTGCAGACCCTCACCGCCAGCTCCCACTAGCGCCACGTGACTGAAAGAGGCCTTCTGAGCAGGGGAGAGGCCTGTGACAGCCAGCACCAGAAACACCGATGAACCTGGAGAGGAGATGGTTGGTGAGGAAAGAGCTGAACTAAAGAGGCATCATCTTTTGAGTTTAGAGATACATATAGTATCTCCCGGAGCTTCACAGGCCATCATTCCAGGTGTTTGAGAGGTTACTGTTCAGGATTCTTACAACTTTGCATGATATCAACGAAATGTGGTATGACAATTTACTTTTTTTTAAACAGTACTATGTGATAAGTGTATCCTGACTGTAAGGCAAACCTGCTACTGGACTGCCTTCCACTCTAGAAAGTCCTGGGTGGGTTTCATTTGACTCTGCGGCAATATAATAGAGGAAGTCCAGGCTGCTGTCACCTAGGAAACCGCAAATATGAAATAATAAATGAAAGCATAAATAATATAGCATGCGCTCACATATCACCTTTCAACAACAACAAAATTAAGCAGTAATTTTATGAATATTATAAATGCAAAATACTAAACATTCAGCTTTTATACATAATTGAATCATACACCACATAAAATGATGCAACCCTGGTTGGGTGAATTTACCGATGACGTTGAAAGTGACATTTCCTTTAGCCTTGGCTGTGATGTGCCACCGGCCCGGTTCGACGGGTGGGCGCAGTGTCACCCGATACAGGCCCTGCAGGCGTTCCAGCTCAGCCAGGTGACCGGGGGGTCCCAGCAGGGGCTGACTGTGACCTGCGGGACAAGGGCACAGCAGGAGAGGTGAGGTCACAGTGCTGCATCCTCACAGGCACTCTTGTGTTCGCTTGGTGACCTTTATCACCTTCTGGAATATGTTATATAAATATGTTTGATGAACTAGAAAATGCATTTCCTGAAGGAAATACCAGTGCATGAAATGCAAAAGTTAAGAAAGGAAAAAGAAAAGAAAGAAAAGTGAAAGAAGGAAAGAAGAAAGGAAAGAAGAGTGGAAGAAGGAAAGAAGAAAGGAAAGAAGAGTGGAAGAAGGAAAGAAGAAAAGAAAGAAGAGTGGAAGAAGGAAATAAGAAAAGAAAGAAGAGTGAAATAATGAAAGAAGAAAGGAAAGAATAGTGAAAGAAGGAAAGAAGAAAAGAAAGAAGAGTGGAAGAAGGAAAGAAGAAAGAAGAGTGAAGAAAGGAGAGAAGAGAGGAAGAAGGAAAGAAGAAAGGAAAGCAGAGTGGAAGAAGGAAAGAAGAAAAGAAAGAAGAGTGGGAGAAGGAAAGAAGAGTGGAAGAAGGAAAGAAGAAAAGAAAGAAGAAAGGAAAGAAGAGTGAAAGAAGGAAAGAAGAAAGGAAAGAAAAGTGAAGAAAGGAAAGAAAAGTGGAAGAAGGAAAGTAGAGTGGAAGAAGGAAAAAAGAAAGGCAAGAAGAGTGGAAGAAGGAAAGAAAAATCGAAGAAGGAAAGAAGAAAGGAAAGAACAGTGGAAGAAGGAAAGAAGAGTGAACAAGAGTGGCTCTGGATATAAAGAGAGAGTGAAAATGTTGAAAAAAGGAGATAAAAATGGAGTGAAGAGAGATTGAGTGTGAGAGAAAGTAGACTGAGAGGGATAGAGAGAGAGATGGAGAGAAAGAAAAGTATAGAATGGAAGGTGTCTTAATGTTACTAGTTACAGTTAAATTGAGAGGGACAGAGAGAAGAGGTTCTTTGGATTTGGCGCAGGTGTCAGTGAAGCACAGGTGCAAGCCAGTTTAAAGACCCTATTATGATGTCATAATGGCCCAATGTAAGTCAATGGGAGAAATTTAGATTCGTTTTTCTTTAATATCTTAAAAAGTATAAAGTTTAGAAAGGTGAAAAATACATAGCACAAGTGTCCTTTACAAGACCTACGCGACAAAGTTTGAACAAAGTTTCTAAGTTAAGCGGTTCGAGCTGAATTAATCGCAGAAAAGGGTAAGAAGAATAAGAAGAAGAAGAAGAAAATGCCTAGGAATATCAATACAGGGCATTTCATGCACTGTAATGAATGTGTGTGTGTGTGTCTATGTTTGTGTGTGTGAGAGAGAGACAGAGAGAGAAAGAGAGTGTTTGAGTTCAGTTGTATGTGTATGTGTGTTTGTGTCACCATTAGGGCTTTGGAGAGTGCAGTCCGTTAGGGCTCCAGCCAGGTGTAGCGTGACGTTCTTCATGCTCCTGTCCACCTGGAATGAGTGGGAGCAGTCAAAGTCCCCATGGCTCTCAGCGTGCAGTAGAGTCACCTGCACAAACACACACATGGCAGCCTCAGACAAATTGTGACAGCTGGTTTAGATCTCTTTCTCTTCTTTGTCTAATGACTCTTCCTGCTGTTCTGTGGCTCATATACATCTTAAGTATTTAATGACAGCTGGTTAATTTGATGATGTCTACGCATGAAGCCTGGTGTAAATTCTACAAGCGATGGCAACAAACGGCCACAAGGTGGCACCCACATCTACAGCACTTTCTTCTTTAGGTGTCTGTGACGTCATGTCACACAAAATGTTTCAGCCCAAGGGCTGCATCTATCAAACGGTCATACCTTGTTGGCCGTGGCACTATCCTGAACAATGGCAGAGACCTTCTCAATGTCTTTATTAGAGGTGAAGATAGTCAGGCCACCGGACACTGAGGCCAGGGAGGTATAGAGAGAAAAGCGATCAGGGGAGAGAGTCTCTCTCCTTTTTCTCATCCCTCTCTTTGTGTCCTCCGTCAACAGGAATATCACCTGACAATAATAAGAAAAGGTTTGTTTGCATCTGCTGGTGGTTTAATTAGTAAGGGTGTGACTTTTTGCGGTACTTTAATCATTTTAGCCTATGACAGTATTTGATTTGACTGTGTGTTCGATAGTTTAGTGCCATGTTGTACCTTGCTCTGTTTCTCCAGGGCTAAAGCCTTCACAGAGTTGTAAAGATGCCGGTCTTTGGCAGATGCATCAGTGAACACAAAGATTTCAGACAAGGGCGGGCTGTTTGTTAGGGCCAGCTGAAAACACACAAACACACACACACATAAAGTGTGAGTTTAATGTCTCCTCTTTTCCCTGATAAAGATCAAAAGTAAAACATGGAAACTAAACAAGCCATTTTGTATTTAGAATATGACTGCCTTAATCTCTCACAGTCCTCTTCATTCTCCAAGGTCTTAGGTCACAGTCTAAAAGTCATGATAACAGTTAAGTGATAATATAGATGGGTTCTTTAGTGCTCACAACCACTCCCACTTTAAAACTTTGCATCACCGATAGGGATATAATCAACCATAGAGCCAAGTGTTGAGAGTAATTCATGTGGTGGTTACACAGTCAGCACACACATTAAACAAACAAGTGTTTTGAAGCTCAGTGGTGGTCATTTATCCACTTTACATTGGGGGTCAAATATATTAAGGTCTCCATGGTTACCTGGATGGCTGTGAAACACATCTCGGGCTCATCGCCCCCTCCCAGAGCGATGAGGTCATCCAAGTAGCGCAGAAACTGTTCTGGGTCATCCGTCTCGTACACAGGGCCAACCTCTGTGACAAAATGACCATGTGCGCCATCATTTAATCATAACCTCTGTCACAGCCGTCATGCAACACCGTGAAATGTAGTCAATACAAGCTCTGTTTTTTTGTTTTTAGATGTTTGACTGCTGAAATCTCTATTCAAAGAGAAAAGTGCATTATTAGCCTACCTTGTGAAGTATAACTTTCATTAACTTATTTTACGGACTAGTGAACTACCTATCCATCCACTAAGTAGCTTCATTAGAAAAGCTTGTGTTATCTGCCAATATTGCATTCTCCCTGAAACAACCCTTGATGTAAACAAACTCCTGAGCACTGCCAACAAGCCTGTGGAATTGAAAGAGTGGCACCTACCAGGGTCATGGAAGGGCACCAGCAGGAAGGTGCCAGGCAGGATGTAGGCACTCTCATGCTTTCGGGCCTGGATGATGGAGTAGGCTCGCTGGCGGGCAGCAGAGATCTCCTCAAACATGCTGCCAGTGGTGTCAATCACAAACACCAGCGCTGGGGCCTGGCTCACACTGAACAATCTGCAGTCACACCAATGCGGTTTCAACAGCTACTTCAGTTCATTTTACAGTTCTGCCAATTCTGCTAACTTATTTAAGTTTAATTCTATTCAGTTAATTTCATTCTACTGCATTCAGCAGAACTCCATTTGGTTTGACTGATGAAACATTAGAATTCTCAGGAGATTAAACTTTGTGTAAAGTCTGTTTCTGTTTAATATGAATCCGGACAAAGCATTCAAGAGAGGTGTCTCCTGACCTCAGGAAGCTTTTGGGCCCCACGGTGTCCCGGAGGTCTCGCAGGACCATCAGAGTCGCCATGGTTGCGAGCTTGGCAGCCTCGACGTGTAAATAATGGTGGGGGGAGAAGAAGGGCGATGTGCTGTCCTTGTTGATACCCCCCTGGGCCTCCTGGTGACGACTGCTGTCCAGAATCCCCCCATGGCTACACTTGCCTTGAGAGAGATACCTCTCAGTCACTACAGTTTCACATAGTACTACATGATGCACAACCAGCCTGTGATCATCCGTATAGTAACCCCAACACCACACAAAACATGATTTATTACACAAGATGGGGGGGGGGCAAGTAAAGAACTTATCTAAGGACCCAATTGAATGTGGACAACTTATCCAGTGTCAAGCACTCTGTCATGAACTATATGAGAAAAAGGATAAGATTGTTGTTTGTAACCTCCCTTTGGCTGGGAGTTGTGGATACTTCTTTGTAATGAACTGTTAGGCAGTTTAGGTTTTTCCAGAAATCTTTTAGCACCTGATGGTTCAGAGTACAATACCTGCAACTCCAAAGAAGGAGTTTCACCAGTGACACTAGTACTACATACATTTGAGCAGAGGTGGATTTCAGAGAGTGTGTTTGTCTACACCACCTCTGCCATAGAGTCACTTATACTTCACTTTTTTCACTTTCACATGGCCTTGAAGCTGTGCGTATCTAAGTACATCATTACCTGGCGGTTTGATGGGATAGTCACTGAAGTAACCTGTAGTAAGGAGTGGGACCACTGGACTGTGCATCACTTTGAGGATATTATTTTTACAGGTGAGGCTGTGGCATTCTACGCAGGTAGGAACGTTTTCTACAAAAAAAAAAGGCAACAAAAGAATGGAAATCAGAGTCTTATGCTGTTTCATTGTTTTCTTTCCTTCCATATTTATTTTTTACATTACATGTCACAAACTAATGATCTACCTTAACTGACCGGGTGATGTGAACTCTATCAATTTGTTCAAAAAGTTTTACAATATACGAAAGCCCTTAGTTTGGTAAAGTCATGTGACACATTTTATGTGACATGTCCAAGTCCACAAAGGGTAAAATTTCCTGTCTTGTGAAACCTTACTCATCCTATTACATCCAGTGAGAAGAAATATAAAACTATATTGTGGATTTTCTTATGTAAAAGATAGTCCAAGTGAAAGGCTTCCTGACCTGACGCTGTTGGTATTGCAGGGGCCTTGGGGTCCAGCAGATGCTGGTAGACGGCCTTTTGCCCCATTTCCACCCAGTTACTGTGACTGTAGAAATCCTACACACATGCAAACACAAACACACTCAATCTTCCAATTTTTGCTGATTTGAGTCTCTATGTTTACCACAGTCTCAGTGGAATTGCACTGTCTTAAGTAATAATAAAATTAATTCATTAAGGTCCACTGATCTTAACTTCATGTCAGAATGTTGAATCATTCATGGCAAAAGTCATACAAATGTTAGGGTAACACGTTAAACGTGTTAACATTGTATTATCTATGAAAACCTAGCTGTCTTTCACCTGTAGTGAGTGGAAGAGCTGGCCCAGGTTTTCCCGGGCCCCCTGGTACTCCCTGGCGTTCGCCAGCAGAACGCTCTGGTTCCAGAATACCCGCAGCATCTCCGTGGCAGCATCCACACGTTCCGAGTCAAAGTGGTACACGGGGTCAGACCGAGTGGAGCTGAGGAAGTCCATGTCTGCATTGGAGCGAACCACCTCCCCAACAGCATGCCAGAACCCCCGGCCCAGTCCTGCCTGTGAGCCAGATGAATATATAAAGCTGTTGTAGAAGTTTACAACTTACCTACACTCACTAACTTTTGTACACAAGTAAAATTCCTCCTTAATTTTCTCTTGTTTCTAAAAAAATGACAGGACCTGTGATTTTAAGTGATGCACTAAGGAGGCTGTAAACCAATTAAGCCATTTGGTTGTCATATTAGAATTGAGATGGACTTTTTTCAGGTCATAACTTTTTTATAAATGTTTACATCATCCACTGTCCCCTACAGTGACTTGCCGGGCCCTGGTGACTTACATGCCCCTGGCTGCCTGAGTGGTGATGTCCTGGCAAGCTCTTCAGCGTCTCCATGGTTATGTTGACTATGGCCTTCTCAGTCATGTACTGGTGTGTGGAGGAGTCCCAGGACAGGGTCAGCACCCGGGACCAGAAGTTGGGCAGGAAGGACTGGCATCCTGGCAGTGCCAGCAGCAGCCAACCCAGGACACACAGCCTAATCCATGGTCTGGACTCCTGACCCCTCCACACCATTTGCCACAGTATCAGTGCCCTGAATCGGGAATAACCATTACAACTACAACAAAAGGGCTCTGATATAAACTGGTTTTAACCCATTACAAAGGTGTCCCCATTAAGACATTAGTGTCCTCTCCACTGCTGATGCAAATATGTGAATTCAAATACACTTAGTGCTAACCCAATGAGTTATTATGAACTTAAAGTTGAAAGTGGAGTCTTAGGACCAATAGTTGTTGATAATTGTTTGTAACTGTAATGAGAGAGTTTAGACTCCTGGTATGTCTGAGACTGCACGGCTTGTTGACAGGATGTGGTACAAGGCAGAGTTTGGGCTGCATGGTGCTCCTTGCGTGATGATAATAAAACTATTTATGAAATGCATGTCATTTTTTCTGCTCATCTTTTGTACAAGAGCTTCATTATGAATAATTAAACAATTAAACATACATAAGACATTACATCCGTGACAAATGATTTGCGACAATTATATCAAAGCATGGTAGAAAAAAATATTACTTTAGAAGAAATAACACACACCCACATGGGTTATGTAGAAAGTCTGAATCATAATTGGTGGTTTACTATGAAATTACTAAATGTGTTAATACATTAATTTACTTCTAATATATCAGATATAACTAGTAACAACATTTCTTATTGTACCAAAATCACATACTGTTTTTACTTACCAGAAGGGTAATGGTACCTTTTAAACTCTTGGTTGCGGTTAATGCCAAGTTGTAAAGTCGTCAAGTTCCAAAAAGCAGTCAGCAGTAATCAGCATTATTTGCAAGCACTGTGGGTTTTGTCACATTTACAACACTGTATAATTACTTTCAACTTAAAAACATTTCTTAATTGATTACCAATCCACTATTATTCAAAAGACTACTACATTCTAAAGACTACTACATTACATTTTTACATCAGAAACATCACTTACTAGAATGTTCATTTTGTCATGTCATGAAATAATTTCCTATAACTGAACTGCTTACAAAGTTTATGCTATTATGGTTTTTGTATTTATTTATTATTATTCAGTGGTGTTTCCATGTGCAAAACACTGATATTTAAGAGGAATTTCTCCAACTGTCTTTTCTAATAATTAGCATACATAATGTGCAAGTGCATGATGACTGAAATCTGAAATCAAGTTAAGAATTACAAATTTTGCAGATAGACAGTAACTAGTGCATACAGACTATGTACAATAGATGGGTGTGGTCTACATGCAAGTCCTTGTTATCTAAGTTCTTACCAGCCCTCTTTGGACTTTGGCTCCACTTCAGCCTTCACGTTCATCTATGTCTGAGCGTGTGCGGGATGACAGGAGTGCACACACACACACACACACACACACACCTCTGAGTACGAGACTCATGTCACGCAGGCAGTCTGCAAAGGAAACCCGCACACAGCCTAAGATCGTCTGCTTCAGCTTTCACAACACACTCAACACACCACATCCTTCTCATCCTCACCGATGCTGTCTGTCTGCGACAGGCTATGGGGAGTCACTCGTCTGGATTTGCAGAGGCTTTCCTCTCCCCCCTCTCCCACTCTCTCAGTCTCTTCCTCCTCCTTCTTCTTTGCCCCCATTATTGCATGGTGCATTGGCTTCTCACAATAGGCCTGAATACATTACGGACTGGATGTTTGCGCCAAGGCCCCCACTCTCCCGACTCCCCTTTCAAGCTCCTTTTTCTTTGAGTAAGAAAACCGTTGGGCTCACTCTTACAATGCAGGACACCCCATGCCCTCCCCATCCCCCCAATGGCCTTCTTATATCATGACTCTGTGCTAAAAAGGAGGGCAAACCTGTTGCTAGCCAACAAGAGACTCAGCATTGCACTTCACTAGCACAGCCTGTATTAAGGAACAAAACCTAGAAACTTTGCTGCTCTTCTTTCGTTTCTGGCATTTGACCCAAGAAGGAGTGTTAATCTTGAGGGTCTTAACAGAGGCTGAACAGACAGAATACAGAACTGAATGCGAGGGGGAGAGATACTGTGTGCAACTATTCTGGTGGGGTGTTGCCTCTATGAAAGAGGACGTGTCTTTGTTGGCCTTGATTGGATAGTTTTTTATACATGCAAAGGGGAAATGCACACTAATAAACAATCAAATTGTAAAGTACGTTTTTTTAAAAAAAAAATTAAAGCTTTCAGATTTCAATCTTCAACCAACAAGCCAATTGAGATATTAGCAGGGGGTGTATGCAGCTTGCTGAAGTAAGGGGAATAGTCATGCTAGAGAGCTGAAATGTGATTGGATGCTTACCAGGACATGTGAGTCATCCACTGCGATGTTTCTGGAAATGCAAACACTTAGCTTGATGGTAAATCACATGATACTACTGAGCCGTTGACAGGCTGATCGCCTTCAATACCCTTAGGAGTGAGCTCCATTGCTTTTTCTTGCCTTAGCATTATTTTTTAACCAGAGCATATGGAGATCCCTTGTCAATGATAGTATTGCTGTTTGTGTCGTTTTGCTGCTGCTCTTTAGCTGATCTTGGCTGGGTTTACCAGTGTGCCAATTCTATATTTAGATGTAGGGCAGCTACCCGTTACCCTGGCCAACCTTTACTATTGTGTGTATTGACAATACTCACACCTGCTTCAGTTACCCCATGTCACACTCGAACACAAAATATTAGATAGTTTCTTTTGCGTAGTTCCGTTAGGACCAGACAGACACCTGCCAAAACCATTAGTAGCCTATCCACACTCCTCATACGCACCTCTGGATACCACACAGTCTTGCCCTTTCATCAATTTGTCGACCTGCACTGCAGGTTGTTTCAAAGCCAGTGCTGCTCATTTGAATGGCAGGCAGCACAAGACAGTAATGGAAATCTGGCAATACGTTAACTTATCTAGGGCGGCATTATTCTATCATTTTGTATTGACTGCGAAGTAGTTTGCTACATCAACTGGTGTCATTTAAGCAGTTCTGCATTTCAAATGTTGTCTTCCCTAGTCTGCTACCTAGCCTTTATTTTGTTTGTTTAAGTAAAAAAAGCCGTTAGCATTCGAACTGATGAACATCGAATTCCATCACTGCGCATGCAACTTAGTCCAATTTGACAGTTCGGGGTGCAAGGCTAAGTTTTAGATACAAGTTTAGTCACAAAATAATAATTAAACACGTTACGCCCTTGCCAATATAATAAAGATGATACTCCTGCCTCATCCTACCATACAGAAAAACGTCTCACAGTAAACGCCAGGGAGATTAAAACGCCTGTCTCAAGACAGAGAAGTGTTTCATAAATCTAGCATTTGGTATGGTCTTACTGCAAATAGGCTGTAGGCTAGGCATGCATAAACCCATCACATCACACAACCGCTCAACACACCCAGCTGTAGCCTATACGCTCTTTAGAGCCAGTCATACCAGTGCTGACCACATGGAGGCAAATGTGTATCTCATCTGAAGGAAATGCTTTGCTGAGGAGCCTACCTCAGCGCAGCTCATTTAATTTATGATCATTGTACTTACACACAGAAGTTCATTTGTGTGTGTACAATTACACCAGTATATAGAATATAGACCCAAATATTGGCATAAGAAATGTAACAATATAATGAATAATTCTTCAATTTGCTTTCTGAGGAGGTAAACTGTGAGAATAGAAGACATAGTAATAGGCAATTATTGTTATTAATTTAAATATAACATACTATAACTATGCCTTTGTTGTTCTCTGTCAGAACTTTGTCTTCAACTGAAAGACATTGGAGAAAACGGTGTGTGACTTGTGAAAGATGGACACAGACATAGCTGTCTTAGAACACACACCCAGCAAGTGTTCTGTAGGGTGTCCTACGCAAAGGTGTGCTGTAGCAATTGCAACAAATCAAATCTAACATTGACAGACTGACAGCCAGTAAATGCAAGCCGTTTGCAGATAGATAAGACAGGTCAACATGGTGCCCTCCTGTTACAGTCTTGTTGCAATCTTCTTCATAGTTTGTCTGTTGCACCCTTGCTTGCAATAGACATAGACATCATGCGAGGGATGTATAATACTGTCAGCTAAAAAAATATATACAACTGACCGATGATTTTTTTGTGCTTTAACAAACTGTTAAAATTGTGCACCTGACTTTAGGTGTCTGCCAGAAGCTGTTTATTCCCACAGATATAGAAGCAAGCTATCCTAAAGAGGTTTCTGACACAGTGACAACTGACAAACAGTGTCCACCATCACAAGGAGACTCCCTCAAATGCTTTATAATAGCGTTTAAAAGGATCCATTTCCCTCTTGTCAAAAACAAATGTTCACATTAAGTGACTGGTTTAGGATCTCAAGTGATTAGTGTTATTTGTAATATGGAAACAGGTCATGCTCTGTTTACAAACAGGAGCTGCTTGTCATTTGATTTGGTGTACTTCTCTACACACAGTGGTTTCTTTTTCACCCAGATGATGCACTCCCTCAAAATTGACATACAATACATCTCTGTAAAATGGAATCTTCCAGGAGGGGTGCCTGTCAACCCCCTTACAGCACACATAGATGGGTTGTTCCAGGGTTAAGAGGCACCTCTCTACCCTGTTCACATGAAAGGTTAGAGGATTTTAACTTTGTCTCTGTGGAACTCCCTTTCCCTTTAGAGAGGAGAGAATAGGAGCAGTGACTCATATACCTTTTGCCCACCACCGCCCCCCACCCCGCCACCTTTGTCAGGTCCCACCAGACTCAAAAAGATCAGCACAGCTCGCACCTGAATAGGGCAAAGCAAAGTGAGAAGCTGAGACACCAGTCAGGAGCTAGCTCTCAACTTCAGCCTGAAACCTACTGAATAAATAGGGTAAGACACGTGTCTATGCACAAACACTGTTATGCATTATTATGCATTATATAGCACAAACATTCTATATGGCAGCTAAATGAGGAACAGGTCCGGCCTTTTTTTTTGGCAGAGAACCACAAGCTCTGGATCACACCAGGGCTGGGTCTATTTCGAGTGCAATGCCATCCGTATAGTTGGTGTCTCACTTCCAATTGGTAATTGTCCTCTAAACAATGTTAATGCGTCCAGATGTCACTCAATGCCCCTGATTTAAGTGAAATTTGATCAGTGGCATGAGTACATTCAGCCTTAAATTGGATGTAATGTCCTTGTTGTTGAAAGTGCTCCTTCTGAATTGGCCTATTTTATGCCTCATTTTAGAGAGTGCCATGAGTGTCTTTGCTATTGGACATTCGTGGCAGTGTGCTGAGGGAAGAGTTGCGGTTTGGGACAATAACCGAGACCATGACTTCATTCTTGTTTCTGCTATTTTTGACGTCATGAAAATGTGAAAGGTGGTTGGAAGTCCTGTTCTGTGTCCACTTTGAGTGTTATTAGTATTAGAAATAGAAGTAGACATACACTGTAAACCTGAACAAGTTCAGAGTACTTAAAACTTTTGATGTAACCGATTACATAAAAAAATTTGAGTACATCTATTTTTTTTTTTTAAAGTAAACTTAACTTAAAAATTAAACATCGGCTATACTGATTTATTTTGTTATCATTTTCATTATTTTTAAGTTCTCTGAACTCATATTATTCCAAAATTGTTCAGGATTTTGCCTCGTTGGATATTTGTGTTTCGCTAGGTCTTTCACAAACAGTTATTACGCCCTTACAAGTTTTTGAAAGGGTATCTCCCTTAAGTTCCAATATCTTGCAAGCTCTTACTGTAGAGATAACTGTCATTGGTCGACCGTCTTCCCAGTGTTGCCAGATGTACATTTACATCTGTGATTTAGCAGACACTTTTATCCAAAGCAATTTACAAGGAATTTTGCATTTATAGATCAGGAGGAGTTTAGGGGTTCACACTTATACACTTTGTAAGGAGGAGTGGGGAATCGAACTAGCAACCTTCCAACCTCTGGATTACTAAACGACTCCTTAAGTATGCTGTCTCTGTCTCTCATCACAAGATCTCTGCAATGGTGTTCTCAACAACGTTGATGACGTCAGATACTAAAAAATTTGAGTTATCAGACAATGTTTACTTAAACAAATACATTCCAATGCAATTAAAACGTCTTCACTTGGTCAGAAAACTTATACATTTAAAGTTGGGTCAACTAAATACCAGGTTTTAAGAACTGAATACATAATGTTATTAAGTTAGTAGAACTGTTTGGGTTTACAGTTCTTGTAGAATTGGTTATTACTGATGTTACTGATTCGAAAATGAATATGATACTGTAAGTCGATTTGGATAGCATCCTCTAGTGAATACATAAACCTAAACCTTAACCTTTACCTAAGCCAAAGTGGTTGCTGTCATTGTAGTTTTGGGTGTATAGTCATATTAATAATTTCCACAGTATATTATAATGAAAGTGTGGAACACTTGATGACATTGAGGACAACATGGAATGTTGTCTGTTCTAGAGTGTAAAATTGCTCATTTGGACCCGAGTCAATGAAGTACAGTAACTTCATTCAATGTGACATTCCATTAAGATCAATGCAACCAATAAACATCTTCTATTGTTACGCCACAAAATGTTTCTTATGACTCTGTTCTTACCCAGCCCCACCCTCCAACCAAACAAAAAGGACATATACACCAATAACCTACACGCATTACTTATTCAACAAATCCTCCCTCCTCCCACAAAATAAAAATAGCAGAAATGCCTTAATTTGCCCAGCTTACGCTGATAAGTTGTTCCGTTACCTTACCTTGTTCTGTTCCGTTGACATTCAGAAACCAACAGATGCTAAAGTTACATTTACTACTGTCATCATTGAACCCTAACCCTAACCCTACTGTCATCATTGAACCCTAACCCTAACCCTACTGTCATCATTGAACCCTAACTCTAACTCTACTGTCATCATTGAACCCTAACCCTAACCCTACACTGTAAACCTGAACAAGTTCAGAGAACTCAAAACTTTTGATGTAACCGATTACATAAGAAAATTTGAGTACATATATTATTTTTTTTAAGTAAACTTAACTCAAAAATTATACATCGGCTATTCAGATTTTTTGTGTTATCATTTTCATAATTTTTGAGTTCTCTGAACTCATATTATTCCAAAATCGTAAAGGAATTAGCCTCGTCAGATATTTGTGTTTCTCTGGGTCTTTCTCAAACTAGTTATTACGCCCTTACAAGTTTTTGAAAGGGTATCTTCCTTACGTTCCAACTTTTTGCGCAAGCTCTTACTGTAGAGAGAACTGTCATTGGTCGACCGACTTCCCAGTGTTGCCACTGCATTTACATTTACATCTGTGATTTAGCAGACGCTTTTATCCAAAGCGATTGACAAGGAATTTTGCATTTATAGATCATGAGCAGTTTAGGGGTTCACACTTATACACTTGGTATGGAGGAGTGGGGAATCAAACTAACAACCTTCCAACCTCTGGATTACTAAACGACTCCTCTACACTGTAAACCTGAACAAGTTCAGAGAACTCAAAAATTTTGATGTAACCGATTACATAAGAAAATTTGAGTACATATATTATTTTTTTAAGTCAACTTTTAAAACGTCTGCACTTGCTCAGAAAACTAATACATTTTAAGTTGGGTCAACTAAATACCAGGTTTTAAGTACTGAATACATAATGTTAATGAGTTAGTAGAACTGTCTGGGTTTACAGTGTACCTTAAGTCTGCTGTGTCCGTCTCTCATCACAAGAGCTTTGCAATGGTGTTCTCAACGACGTTGATGACGTCGTCAGATACTAACATTTTTTGAGTTATCAGGCAATGTTAACTCAAACAAATACATTCCAATACAATTAAAACGTCTGCACTTACTCAGAAAACTAATACATTTTAAGTTGGGTCAACTAAATACCAGGTTTTAAGTACTGAATACATAATGTTAATGAGTTAGTAGAACTGTCTGGGTTTACAGTGTACTTGTCATCATTGAACCCTAAGCCTAACTCTATTGTCATCAATGAACCCTAACCCTAACCCTACTGTCATCATTGAACCCTAACCCTAACTCTACTGTCATCATTGAACCCTAACTAACTCTATGGTCATCATTGACGACGTGCAATGAAAATGGAGAGGAAGCAGAGCAGAGGAAGCAGTAAAACAATATTTGACTTAATGAAGCCCATAAGACAAAAAACAGGATTGTCCGCTCTCACATGTGCTAATGGATACATGTTGGTGGTTCTAAATTATTTCAGTAGTTTCTTTAAGGGCCGTCATGGGTTCCCCAGAAAGGCCATGTCAAAAAGCTCTTTAAGTTTCTAGATGTGATCTCTTTTAGTGCTATAGACTCTGTACTGTTATAAACAGCTAAGGTCTAGAATGTACACTCTAATACCATAAAACAGTTCATGCCACATACAGTTGTTTACCATCATCCTTTTACATGTCAGGTTGTTTAGTGTATTTTAATGCAGCGTATGATCTGCCTCATATAGGCTTTTTTCCAGTACAGATTGGCCTTGTGTGATACATGTGCACCACACCAGAACATATCTATCCAACTTTCAGATCTCGGTGTGACCTATTTGTGAGAGCAAAGACAAACCCTAAAGGGAGCAACTTTAATAGAACTGAAAATTGAAGACCAGATAAGGCAGCATTATTAAGTGTTTTTAATTAGGTAACACGAAAAAAACACAGCCCCCTGTGGAAGGTGGCTAAATATAATCAGTCTCCTTTGCGATCTTCCAGATCCAGTCACTTCACATATCTGACAAATGATGGGTGCCAAATTCTTAATTCACTCCCTTGCACTGTTTCACCATTTTGTTCTGGTTTCACAGGTCCCCTCTCTCTAGTTCTGCTAGATATTATATTATTTCTTGGGCTTTGTTACCCTCAGATCTCTTCCACGCCACACAACACATGTATTCAGCAACAGTGAAATATTTGGCCCAACATCACAGTTTTCATGACAAAGATTTGTTATCTCCTTTAGTCAGTGGGCCAAATGCCGCTGGCACAACCACTTTTGAATTCACACTTTATGAACTGTACCAGTAGAAACGCAGAGAAGAGAATGGATTTTGTCTTGAGCATTGATTTTTCCTGGCAGGGCCCAATAATATCCATCTGCACAATTTCTGGGTCATTATCCATTATAAGTCAATTTTTCCATACGGTTGAATTATTTTAATCACTCTGGTCCCTCGTTTTACGTCCTTGAAAACTGGAACAAAGAGTTATTTCCATATCTCAGTCACCTCCGCTACAAACCAGGAAATCTTTTTCCTGCTCTCCTTAATCACATTTTAACTAGAGACCACATCATATGGAAATGAGCCTCCACTGCTCTGAGACTTTTTTCTTTTTTCAGAGAGAGAGCAAGCGGGAGAGAGCTTTAGTCGACATGGGATTTGGTGATATGCCTGAAGCATTCTCATCCAATTAAATTATTAATAGGAACGTAAAATGTTTGGGTTTTTGTGATTAAAAGTGGAAAGGTAGATTGCGGCGAAAACTATTTGTGGCTGTTCCTTGAAAAACAGGCCCCACCTGATATAAATAAATCTGATAGCTCGATCTCTCTCCCCTGCATGAATGCCATCACATTACATCACTCGACAAGGAAGAATTATTCAACAAAGTAATCATAATTGTTAAAAGTGTGGCACTTATGAGCAGCAGACAGGTCATTATTTGTGGTTCCACAGGTCTCTTACAGAAAAAGTTACAGATACAAAAGTGGACAGAGAAGGAGAGAAAAGCATTTTGAGTTCAAATGACTACACTTTGTATAACAGGCTGCGTCCTGCATTTCACATCAGCACGTGTAGAAACTTCGTATTTATTTTTGTGAGCCGTGAATAACATTGCGCACTACAGCACGACTCACCTTTTCCCGTGGGGAATTTAACGAGGTCGTGACGTTAGGCACCGCCCTAAAGAACCAGGGCTTAGAGTTGTCATTTCGGATTCGAGCATCATTACTCTGTGAGATCAAGTCAACTAAATTAAATTGACGAAGACAAAACCTGCATTTTGTCTTGTCTCTCTGCCTGGTAAGTCCTGTGCCTCTAGAAAAATGATCACATTTTGATAATTGTTCTTGACGTGTTTATTATTTTTTTTGTATTTAACTAGGCCTACATTAAGCCATTTTACTTCTGCGTTTGTATAGTTAGATGCTGATGCTGACTCTCGGGCTAATACGCAGACGTGCGAGATATGCATCATACCCGTGTGCCACAGGTGGCACAGTCTTGCAAATCTTATTATGTTATTATGTTGATTATGAATGTCGGGCTGTGGAAATATGTGGACATTTGTATCTGTTTTATCTGCTAAGCTTTTTGCTAGATTTACATTTTGTTGTTAAACGTTTTATTTCGACTTATATTATCGTTCTTTATGTTCCGTGATGTTTGTGATTTGTGCACAATCCTATAGCAGGCATGGTCATTTTAGGTTGTGTGTTCATCGTTACGTATTTTAAAAAATACTTTTCTACTGTAGTATCTTTACTGTGGAACTGTAAGTCTATCAATATAGATAAAGCCTAATTTCCTTCAGACTTAAATGTATTTAGTTTTGTCCATGGTTCACAAAGCAAATTCAACAGTTTTTAGATTTGTATTCTTTAAACGAGTGTTTTTAAGCAGTGCTTTACAATGACCAGTGATGTCATCAGGGTTTTCTTTTCTATGGGTTTTTACAATAATAGATTAGGGTTTAGGAGTCCAAGCAGATCCATTGTGGCCACTCAATGCATACTTTCAGCAACAATGCAAGCAATGCCCTTCAGATAGGTGGTCAGCATAGTCCAGGTTAGTGTGGCTTTTCGTCGATATTGTTTTTGTCGAGAAAACATAGTTGACAATCATCCCATTTTGTGGATACATACTGGGAAATCCCTTTAGATACCTGTCTGTGAATTGCTTTGACTGTTGAACTAATGTTTCAAGCTATCCCAAAAAAGTATTTAAAAATTTGCTCCACCGCTAATTGGGTCAGACAGATTGTCCCACTCCAGGGGCTATGTGGCGGCAGTTATTCCCTTATTGAGCCAATTCATAAATCCATTTCCTTCTCTTTGTAGACTGAAAAAAAACATCAAAATGGCACACCAATTCCCCACTCTTTCCACTGACCAGAAGAAGGAGCTGCATGAAATTGCTCTGCGCATTGTGTCCCCTGGGAAAGGAATTTTGGCCGCAGATGAGTCTGTGGGTCAGTATTTTCTCTCTTAATTTGACAGGAGGACATCTCATATTTGATGTTAGAATAACTTTTTACCATATATGATCGCCATGATACATCCACATATTTAAAAAATTGTGTTGTATACAGTATGTTGATGGAATTAAGTGTGATACGACATTGAAGCAAAAATGAATACATGAAATAAAGTACATGTCTGTACATTCAGTCAGTAGGTTTGGGTTTTGTTTACTCCACCAAGATGCATTTTTATGCATATTAGGACCTGACCAAAACATCTACTTGTCTGGTGGTCTTTAAACGCAGGGAGCATGGGAAAGCGTCTTAACCAGATCGGCGTAGAGAACACAGAGGAGAACCGGCGTCAGTATCGTCAGGTCCTCTTCTCTGCTGACGACCGCATCGACTGCTGCATCGGTGGTGTCATCTTCTTCCATGAGACACTGTACCAGACCTCGGATGATGGTACACCCTTTATCAAGATGATCAAGGACAAGGGTATCACTGTGGGAATCAAGGTGTGTTGGCAGTCTCTTCATTGTGCGTATTTATTTGTAACTATACCCACATTTCAGGAGAGAGGATAACACTCAAGCTTTGTGTCATTTTTTTTCATTATTGAAGTACAGTCTTCATGAGAGTCACAGAGAGGTTTCTCCCTACAGGTTGACAAGGGTGTTGTGCCTCTGGCCGGAACTAATGGGGAGACCACATCACAAGGTAGGGACGATGTAAAATTAGCCAAGAAGAGTGAAAGGAGTGTGGAAAGAAGGAAACACAGAAAGGTGCTGAAGTCAGACACACAGACAAGACAAAGAGAAGTGTAGAAAAAAAACAGTAGATAGTCAAATCAGACAGAAAAAAGGAAAACAACCAAAAGCCATGACATTGTCAGATATATTAGATATAAATAGATAGATAAATAGATAGATAAATAGATAGATAGATGTTAGATCAATTTTGAAATGTTGTACACAATGCAGAACATTGCATGGAAGTTTTAATATATGATCTGTGATCTTTGTATGTCGCTTTGGAACGCAACATAAAAAGAAGCGTCTGCTAAATGACTAAATGTAGCCTAAATGTCAGCTGGAGAAGGTCCATTGTAAATATAAACAGAACCTGTATGTTGGCACAAAGATGGAAATGGACCACTTTGCATTTGTAGCACTAACTGCTCCTTATCTAAATAGGACTTGATGGCCTATCAGAGCGTTGTGCTCAGTACAAAAAGGATGGGGCTGACTTTGCCAAGTGGCGTTGTGTGCTAAAGATCAGTGACAGCAACCCTTCCAACCTCGCCATCACAGAGAATGCTAATGTCCTTGCCCGTTACGCTAGCATTTGTCAGCAGGTAAGAGCTATCTATCTTTAGAATAAGATGTAAAAAAAACAACAACACTAATTAGCCTAATTAGACATTCATCACTATAGCCTTGGCATAGATGTGCACATGAAGGCATGCTGCCACCTTGTGGCATAGTTAAAATGAGTGACTATTACTCTGTTGTCAGTGCTCCCGTAAACTGATTGCTTTCTCCCATTTGTGTTCCAGCATGGTATTGTACCAATTGTTGAACCTGAAATCATGCCAGATGGAGACCATGACCTGAAATGCTCTCAGTTTGTCACAGAAAAGGTTGGTTCCAGTTCCAGGTTGGCAACCGCAATGTCGGTGTATGCTGTAGCCTGCATGTGTACTGGAGCTCATGTACATTGACCTGTGGGTTACAGGTGCTGACAGCAGTGTACAAGGCCATGTTTGAACACCATGTGTATCTGGAAGGCACACTGCTGAAGCCCAACATGGTGACTTCTGGCAATAGCTGCATTACCAAATGTAGCCCTGATGAGGTCGCCATGGCCACAGTGACAGCCTTGCGCCGCACTGTTCCCCCTGCTGTCACAGGTTTCGAATATTTGTTCATGAATCTTAACAATAAGCAATGGCAAAGGTTAATAATTTCATTCATGATCTCTAAAAATGTCAGTCATTGATGCTCATATTAACTTTTCGTGTAACCATTTAAAAACATTCCTATATAATGTATCATACAGTATTTCTCATACAATAAAAAGCATGTCTGCTCAGACAGAAAGTGATACTAATACAGAGTCCGTACATTACAGGGATTACCTTTCTGTCTGGTGGACAAAGTGAGGAAGAGGCCTCTGTCAACCTGAATGCCATCAATAACTGCCCTCTAGTTAAGCCCTGGGCCCTTACCTTCTCCTTCGGTCGAGCCCTGCAAGCCTCAGCCCTGAAGACCTGGCGCGGTCTGAAGGACAACGAGAGCGCCGCCACAGAGGAGTTCATCAAGAGAGCAGAGGCATGCTCTTATTCTCTGAAACCGTTACAGTCTTTATCTATACAGCAATGGTTCACATGTTTACCCCTTAAAACACAGTTCCTCTCTATCACCTCACCATTTCTCGTCTTTTCTCCTCCACCAGGTCAACAGCCTGGCTTCCCAGGGGAAATACAGCGTCGGAGGTGACAATAACGGAGGGGCTGCCCAGTCCAACTACATCTCTCACCATGCATACTGAGCCTGCCAGTGAAACCCCTAATCCAATTATTTGACCAATAGCAAACTTCACTGCCGTGATCGTGGCAATGGGCTTGCAGCACACACTCATCTGGCCTCTGCTATCTTTAGGAAAAATTTCATAGACAGAATGTTTGTGCTGGAGTTGTATTGAGCGGGTTTGAATTTGTTAGCACTGATTGATTACTTCTAAATATGCTTTCCTGAATTAGTCAGGACACAGAAAAGGGACCGTTTAAATGACGACAAAGAAATTAGGATTTCTAATGACCCCATAAAGGAAAATGGAAATGTTGGAAATCAATCAATGCTATTGGACATGTTTGACATTTTAATGGTACATTTGTATCACTCTCAGCAGTAATACAACTAAAGAATTCAGCGGTCAGCAGTTCTATCTTGCCATATCCTCTATGCCTCTATGTCTATACTAATAGCTTCAGGTCCTGGTTGTAAGTTTGGCACAGGCTTCATGTTAACTGTAGATTTGTTGTGATGCTGGTTTTATTTTGGTTGTTGTCTGTTTATTATACAATATAGTTCAAATGTTCAAGTAATAAAATGGTAGAATCTAAAAGGTTTATTTTAGAGATTTTCTTTCTTGTTACATCAATTAGCACACAAGTAACATAATTAATCGTATTGACACATTTTCTTTTCCAAGGCTACTGTCTTGTTTTAACTGAACAACTTTGGGTACTGAAGGGACTAAGTACTTTAAGGAATTTTTTTTGTGTATCTATAAATTGTTTGAACTGCAATCATTACAAGCTAACAAATGTATATTGATAGGTCAGCATACTGAAAACCAAGAACTTCTTTCTTCCATGTGTTATGCACACACAAAATGATAGCACGGGACCGACATCTCAGGAAGTGCCCTATCAGTCGATTCACGTGGTACAACACAGATAATATGAGATATTATGCCTTTGCATGTATGGCTGAAGACATCTCTATTCATGTCTAAAAGGCAGTTGACACGTAAAGGTGTAGGGACATACGTACACCTAAATAAGCCAGGTCAGCACTGTCTCCACCTCAGTTCAAGCTCTCCACCTCTCTGTTGACACCTTAACTTTGCCACACCTGTCTAGCTCCCTAGCTGGTTTTAAATGTAGCAAGTTAGCAATTTTTCTCAAAGCAGTTAAACTGTTACAAATGGGATTTGTTTGACTACATTGTAGTTAAGTCTTTCATTCTCACTTTCCATCTTAAAACTATTAAATGAACTGAACTATGAACTAGTTCAGAATTTAAATGGTGAACTATGAACGTGAACTATTCATGTTTACTTGTATGAACTGAACTTTGAACTAGTTCATGAGAGGTGTGAGCTTGCACAACACTGTTAAACACACACACACACACACACACACACACACACACACACACACACACACACACACACACACATAGCCACCATTGTCCTTAAATGTTTCAGCAAAAATGTAGCATAATATTCTGATTGGCTTTACTTTGATAAGTGTTTAGTTTTCGATTGGAAAAGCAAATTGTTAATACGACGAGGAACTGTAGTAGGAAAAGTAAGATGCTCCATGGACAGCCACTCAAATTCACTAGAAGTCTGCAAGATGGAACTAAACGTCACCTTATCACACTAGGTCATCTGCCTCATTGAGATAGCAGCGTGCATAAGTTAGTTTGCTGCAACAAGATCCTCTACTGGTGCGTCAAATCTACACACGGTGCTATTCTTGAGAGATGTTTGCAACAGGGCCTGGCTGCCATGTCTCCAACTAGCTACTGTTTAGCTCAGCAAACAGTAATATAGCATGAGCCCGCAACTAAACCAGTCATTCGAACCTGTCCTCAGAGCTGTGGCCATGGTGCCTGCCTGGTTCACCATGGGCATTAGTTCGGTTGTGGCACAAATAGCTTTTTCAGACGTTTCTCAGACTATTGGGTCTCATGGCATCAGTGATAGCAGCAGTTCGGCTGGATTTGTTATATATGAGGGCATCTCACCATCTGAGTGTGTCCACAGGATATTGGTGGTAAATACAGCTTGTCTGATGGCCCTTTCTTTGTGGAGGCAGCTCCATGGACCAGGACCCTGCTTTTCTTCTTTGACTCAACCATGGCCAGCAGTATTCAGTCTACTTTGATTTTGTGTGAGCCTCGTAATTTATGTCTATACCCACAGGAGACCCTACTGGAGTGTCTGAGCAACCAATTTAAAAAAGAGAGGTCACCTTAAGTCAATTTGACGACGGTCCAGAAAAATTAAGGGAAAGTTTGGTGCTAGAAGAAACTGAATTGTGGACCATGTGCCTATGGATGACCCACCTGGACATCACCATTTTTTATATTCTTGCTTGTCTTTAACCCAACTGTGTGACTACACAGATATGTATATCTGCATGCTAGTCAAAGTTCTTTAAAGGTCTTAATTCATAATTTTACACATTTCTTATGGCTAATATCAGAGAGCAAAGAGGTGCAGATTGGAAAACACAGTCCATATGCTTTTTGGGAATTATCCAACACAAGAGGTTTGCAATATGTTTGTGAATGAGATACTGAATTATATTCCCTATTGTTTAAACAAGGTATGTGTTGTTTTTAACATTGCAAATTGATATTTCTTTCCCTTACACACTTCTAATTTACATAGGAACCACCCTTATTTCTGGTCATCATCCTTCACGATGCAGAGACTCCCCTCCTAAACAGGAGAGCAACCGTTATGATGGATTGCGTCACCATCATAAGGTTGGCGAGATGGACGTGGCACATGCACTGCAATGTCTTCTGGCATGGAATACCCCCCTGCAGATCAAGCATACCCTTAGTTTTTCAGAGCATTATCTATTCAAAATACATTCTCAAAAAAAAGTGTCCATCCCTGTTCTGAAATTTTATAATAATTTTAATGAATTACTGTTACTTTCATGCATACAGAAAGACATGTTATAATCACAATAATGTGGATTATTTCTCGGATTTTAAATGAACTATACAGTCAATTTTTGAAACCAACTCTCCTCTCTTTCTTTTATAGTAACAACAGAATGTAAGGTTTGCTATCAAGTTATTGGGTATTTTATTTAAAATAAAAGTTGCATTTAGCCTACAGCTCTTTCCAAAATGGTTATACAAGTATTAATGATAATCACTATTGCAGTATTATTCACTATCATTCATTATTATTATTAATGATTAAGTGTTAAAATAGGATAATAAAACAAATATCGATCAAAGGTTTCAGGAGAATGAATGAACCTTTTAAAGGTGCTGTTAAGAACCCTTTTTTTTTGTTCTTTTAATTGAACCCTCTAAAATTGTTCTATATTGAACCATTTGAATGTGCCATAAATAAACTAAGCTTTAGAACCCTTAAAGGTTCAATAAAGAACCTTTTGTTTTAGAGTGCAGTTACTCTGTCGAGGATCAGGAGTGGTGATGACAGATGCTTCCACCAGATGCTGGGGCATAACGTAGTTACCACGGGTCCAGGTGCAGGATATTATGACGGGCTGGGGAGCAATATGGAGGGCATGACTATGAGGGGAGATGGTCCCTATCTCAGAGAACACTAAAAGTTCTTTTAGCTCTCAAGCCTTCTTTACTGGCTCTGCTGGGCCATCATGTTCTGATCAGGACAGAAAACTCTTGGTGGTTTCTTAAATAAACAGAGACGGGGGACACGCCCACTTTTGAAACCCTCTCACTCTCTACTGACCTGGATCACTCTACATCTTTTTTTATAGTTCTCTCCACGCAATGAGGAGCGCAAAGCTGCAACTTCTGAATAGTTGCAGCATCAGTCATATTTTTTTGTTTTACTGGTAACAGGTTATTGGCCTGTAGCCCATCGCCCAACCTGGAGAACAAGTTGGCTTTCTTTCTGGGTTTCCATTCCCTTAGACGATTGCTGTGTCATGCACGCACACAAGCTCCATCTGCCCGGGTGCAGTTTAACGTCATGCCCAGGACTCTCTGTTGTAAGTAAGAGCGACTAATGTCACAGGTTGTCTCAATCTAGGGGCGGATCTTCCTTCCAGGGGAGTCTTCTTGTGAGAGAACGGCGACTTCACCCACAGTTGGTGGCACAGACTTGGAATCAGTTTTGCAGGGGCAATGTTGATCTCTTCACATCCACAGACAATATCCGTTGTTCACTGTTGTTTTTAGAGAAGGATGTCAGCGCGCTGCTCGGACTGATACCCTGGCACACAGATAGCCGAAGTGTCTTCTGTATACGCATTTCCTCCTGCATGGTGGAACTGATTCTACCCATGCTGGAGCAGGTGCATCAGGAGGGCCTTACCTTGATTCTGGTGGCCCCCTATTGCCCCGCAAAGTTATGGTATGCAGAGATAATCAGTCTCCAGGCAGATGAGCTTTGGTCTCTTGCAAGCTTTGGTATCTCTCTGGACCTTTTGTCTTAGGTGGAGGGGCACAGATCAATGCATCCCCACCCAGAGCCATGGTGACTACAGGCCTCTTTTACCTTGGTATGCTATTCCGCTTGGACGTGGTGGCCCCATCAGTGGCTTCCTCATCCTCTCTACTGGATCAGTAGGTTGTTAATGTTCTGTTTAGCCTCAGCTATGTAGGGTGTTATTATTGGTCCTGGTCCCATACTATATGTGTTGTTCTGAGTGAACTGACTGAAAGGGCATGTTAGGTTATGCAAAAAAACGGCTGTTCCTTGAAAGAGAGGAACAAGGTACAACACTATTTTTCCCCGCACAGCAGCTATGCTCGGTGAAGAACTGAGGAGGAGACGGTGTGGTCACCTGGCTTATATAGGCATGACCTTCCTTCATCATCACGCCTCATCTGCCTTTCAGGTGTGAATAGATGTGTCTTTAGCCAGACACAAGAGGGTGTGATATCCCATTCTATCTGTGGTGTATCTCATATCTCATTTTCTAAGATAATGTTTTCTGATTAATAAATACACCAAGTTATTATTTTGTTAGGTATGATTACTTGGGCTACTTACAGAGACCCTGAGTAATTTTCTTTTTGGACAACTTTGCATATAGTGCACACATAATACTAATACAAGTACTATGCCTAATTTAACAGCTCAACAATTACTTAAGCACCAACAAAGTCTTTGAATTCATGTTGTAGCCTAAGCCATCACAGCTATGTCATTGCATCAAAACTGGCATCTGAGATTTTTGAAAGATGGAGAATCAATTAGATTACAAGATTACATCTAATATATAGGTAAAAACGTTGCCTATGAATGAACACAGGTCACTATAGGCCTACTACCTAGTCTAGTTCCAACACTTAGCCAGCACAACAGAGGAAAAGCCTCAACCATAATAGACGCCCACAAACACCATGCGTCTCGCGCCTAAATTGTCTATTGTTATAAACGCACGTGCTCACCTACTCGTACAAAACATTCTTTTCTTGTCGTAAATAAAGCTATTGAGGTTACAATTATTATTAGGATATGATACATTAGTCTGTACAATTATGATAATCTAGTTTTTGAACAGGGGTCTATAATCTAGTCTATTTTACAACCAGCATCTTTCTGTGTTTTCTAATGATATTCGCATATCGTGCAAATACGCATTTAAATTACATAAACGTAGTTTTAAGTTACAAAAACACTTTACATCGTTGTTTAACTAGTTGGTCCAACAAAGCCGCTTGTCAGAACGGACTATTTTATTAATCGGATGAATACGACAGGAGGTATCTCAGATCAACATAAGGCCTATTTCCGGAGATCATTTCATCCGCACTATTCAAGCGCGGTTTCTGACGTTCGGTCGTGTGTGGCCACGCTCTTGACTGAGTCGGATAGCCCGAATGCTAGTTAGTGGAGTACCGTGTGCTAAAATATCGTCGCAAGTCCAAGGTTGTTTGTCGTGTTAGTTTTGTAACTCTTGTGTTTAAAGCTATCAAAGAGCACTTTCTGGGGTTTGATAGGTGTGTATCTTGCGAATCAACCACATTAATCGTATTCTACCGCTTAGAAAATATTGGCCTGTAAGCCATGTCTGGTGGCAGTAGCGTGATCCGAGGCCCAGCTGGGAACAACGACTGCCGAATCTATGTGGGGAACCTGCCGCCCGATATCCGCACGAAAGATGTCGAAGATGTGTTCTACAAATACGGTGCGATTCGAGACATCGACCTTAAAAATCGCAGAGGAGGACCTCCATTTGCCTTCGTCGAGTTTGAGGACCCCAGGTAAATTGGCTAATTTGCTGTATTAGCTAGCTATGTCTTGCGCGCTAATCCAACTGTGTTGCTAACGTTAGGTAGCAGAGTTAGCCATTTGGCCGTCTTGCTAGTCCAATATCACCTCGATGCTAACATCAGCCTTTACTAGCTAAGACATAGGCTAACATTTAACCAGTGTCCTAACTTGTTTTAACTCTCAGTATGAAGCCAGACTTTATAAGCTAGGTCAACCGTATAATTTTGTAAATAGTCATGAAATACGCCATGTAAATACAATGGAGCTGAATCCGCATGCTATTGTTGTCCCTTATGGGTGTAATTTGTGTTGGGTTAAGTAGCTAGCTCATTTTCGCGCGTGCACGATTAAGCGTTCTTTAACGTTAGCCAGCTAGCAAGTTACCGTCAGTTGTTTGCTACTTCGGTTGAGTTAAATATTAGCCAATGTCCGTGGTTGGATTGAACACAGGCACTGTGTTTGAACTTTTATTTGCCGTAAACAACTGGAACATTGTGACCTATGAACTGATTGTCTGCTTTGGTCCCACAACATTTAAAGTGACAAGTAATGGTACAATTAAATCGTTTGCTTCCCAAGGGTAACGTTGCAGTTGTCTAGTTACAAAGTTGTGTCTACCCGGAACTGGCTGACTATTATGCAAGAAGATATTATGGTCTACTGTAACTGAATCCTGCAGCGCAGAGCTATGTATATTCTCGTAGAAATGTGCTCAGTAGTGCCTTATTCTTACAGGGACGCTGAAGACGCGGTGTACGGACGCGATGGCTACGACTACGATGGTTACCGTTTAAGAGTTGAATTTCCCAGGAGTGGAAGGGGACAGGGCAGAGGTGGATTTGGAGGAATGGGTGGGGCCCCCAGAGGCCGCTATGGACCCCCATCCAGGCGTTCAGAATACAGAGTCATAGTTTCAGGTGAGTTAAATTTTCTTTTGACCATTGATCTGTATCAACCAGTAGTTTTAGGATAAGGTCTAGGAACAGAATATACAGAACACACAGGCTAACTTTGAAAAGGGAGCTGCTTCTAATTGAAGAAACAATATTGACACCAAGTTCTGGAGGTTAAGAATGTTCCGTTGATCAGTGTTGTCTCTTCTATAGGGCTTCCCCCCAGTGGCAGCTGGCAGGACCTGAAGGATCACATGCGTGAAGCAGGTGATGTATGTTATGCTGATGTATTCCGCGATGGGACTGGTGTTGTGGAATTTGTGCGAAAAGAAGACATGACCTACGCCGTTCGAAAGCTGGACAACACTAAATTCCGCTCACACGAGGTAGGTCTGGCACTTGGTTGGCACTGGTTGCAATATACTTGGGATGTGTGGCGTTAAGGTAAGCCGATTGCTTCAGAAGCGGTTGGACTTGTAGCCTTCCATGTTTTCTAATTGGACCACGCGCTGGTGTTAGACACGTACCAGCATGGAACGTCAGACGAACTATTGTCATAGGATGTCCCAAAACACTGGTATGTTAACAACCTGTATGGTAATCTAGGCTGCATAATGGTTTTTCTTCCTGTGTCCTCAACTGTCAGTTTGTTCTCGTGTCCACAGGGTGAAACTGCATATGTGCGGGTGAAGGTGGATGGCCCTCGCAGCCCAAGCTATGGAAGGTCACGCTCCCGCAGTCGTAGCCGGAGCAGGAGCCGCAGCAGGAGCAGGAGCAAGAGCCGCAGCTTCTCCCCTCGTCGTGGTCGCGGGTCTCCCCAGTACTCCCCACGCCATAGCCGATCCCGGTCCCGCTCATAAACGCTAGAGCGGATCCGAGCATTGACGCTTTAGGTGGAACCCTGTTGTCAAACCACCACCTCCCCTCTCCTTCCCTTTTGTTTTTACCCACTCTGTTTTTTTTTTTGACGAGTCGATATTTTAATTTAGTTTTTTCTTTTTGTCCCTCCCATCTCTCCTTCATATCCTTGATGTTTTTTTGGTGGACATCTTGGTATGTTGTATCTCTGCTCCCACATCTTTCACCTAGTCCTCAGACCCTATTTGTCAGGCTCTGGTTCTATTTAAAGTGCGTTTTACCCCGTTCAGCTTTTTTCTTTTTTTTTAATAAAAGAAATGGAAGTCTTTCTTATCCAGCAAGTTTCAAATATTGAGCTGTAATGAGTTCCACTGTTCTTGTGTCCTTTGGATTTGGTGGGTTGTCATTATTACAAATGTGGATTTTACTGTCTTCCTATAGATGTCTGACAAGATGGATTAAAAAAAATCTTTGGAATAAAGGTTTTATGGAGCACATCTCATTCATTAGGATAACCCAGTAGCAGGTAGATGTATTATGTGTAGGCAATAGTTTTGAGTACATGTAACAATAGGGAAAAGTTTTCTTTCGGCAAGAATTTGAGAATTTGTCTTGACTTAAATGTATAAGGTAGGCTTTGTGTGCATTTTTTGTTAGTTTTTTTCATGAACATGGTAAATTACCATTGAGCATAAGTCTGACCTTTTAAACTCAATAGAGAAGTATAGGAGATTTTTTTTTCCCCCCTCCCCTCTTGCTTGAAATTACTTGGTAGCTTTTGATCGACAGTTTGATTACAAATGCTCTCAGTTCCACTTTTGGAGTCTCGTAATTAAGCTTTATTATAGTTGCATGTTTTGAGAAATTGAGGAAGAAAAGAATTGGCACAGTCGTGATTCTAACTTGCCTCCTCTTTTTGGTTTTTGCTGGTATTAAAGGTTTGGAATGGAGGAGTGGCTCTGTGGATCCCAATCCGTGAAGCCGGATCGTTGGATCATTTCAAAAT
This sequence comes from Sprattus sprattus, assembly GCF_963457725.1. Taxonomy (NCBI): domain Eukaryota; kingdom Metazoa; phylum Chordata; class Actinopteri; order Clupeiformes; family Clupeidae; genus Sprattus; species Sprattus sprattus. Next base: position 17,832,645 of record NC_137928.1, on the reverse strand, counting down.
CAGGATTAGCATAGGGAATGCTGGATGCATGGAGCGGGATCAATTTACCTGGGACGTAGGATTGGAGCCCTCATCAGTAATGGAAATCTAGATCGAACGACTTCTTGCAATTGGCAGTTTTTCTTCAACTCGATTTAACACGTTAGATGGCACATGGTTGGAGGATTTTTTTTATTTTTATACAAGGGAAGCAGAGGATGAACTGAGAGGCGGGATCAGGCATTGGATGGAGTCATCATAAGTCTGGTAAATTGGGTTGGGGTCTGTCGTGGGTTTATTTTTTTCCTCTTTTGTTTTCTTTCAGACAGCAGAATCTCAATACTGGCTTACAAGTATTTCCATTAAGGCCTTTTATTCCACCACAATAAAGTTTTTGAATTAAAGTAACCAGTTTAGTTTTGTCCAGTTTGTGTCGAATTCTAAGCTTGTGTTATTCTATTAATGTCCAGGAATATTGGAGGTGGACTGCATTCATTCTGAATTGCAACTTTCATGTTTCCTCTACTCCATCGTTCCAAAACTGGGGGGGTCCGCAATGTTGTTCAGGGGGTACGCAGGGAGAAAAATAATTTGTTTTCCAAGTGAAAAAGCCCATTACATTTTCAAACTGCACTATTAATAGACATGAAATCTTAAATAGTCTATAGCCAAGTCGCATTGCCAAAAATACTCATGTATACCCATATTCAGCGAAATAATAACACTGGCAAAAATATCTACAGGTAGGTTAGTGACCTACAATGCCTGAAGTGTTATAGGCTGAATATGTGGGCAGGGTAAGGGGGCGTGTCAGCAGCGGTTAGTGGCCCACCCTGACATTTTCACAGTTTCAAGTGTTACAGGCTGAATAGGGAACTGAAGGGGTACATGACTGTAAAAGGTTTGGGAACCACTGCTCTACTCCATCTTAACAGAAGTTAGCCACAAATGGTGTGCTGGTTGGTGAAATAAAAAATAAAATATCTAAAAAAAACTGCTTACTGTGAACTTCCAGTGGATGAAAGGGCTATAGCCCAGACAACATCAGTCTAAATCCATTTATGTTGGAACAGTGGGTTAGGAAAGGAAAGGCCCTGGTAGTGGGCTTTTTTATTTCTTGATGCACATCCCCCTCCTTGTCAGACATTGCCAAGATGCTGTTTGTCAGTGCTGAGCAGTTGAACCTAAACTAAAAACATGCTGACCTCCTACAGTGCAGAAAAAACAATCAACCTGAAACCAGATGAGAAGGGGGCAATGAGTTACCCATGTCACATTGCACAGTAGTTACACTGAAATAACTGAAGAGGGTGATGTCTGCCTGAGTTACTCAGTCATGCTAAGGAGGGAAACATGGACATTTTCACACCTCCCCTGCATTAAAGGTACATTGCCTTTGTGTTCTTGCTGAATGGGTACAGTCAAACAAATTCAATTAAAACGATAAATTGCCTGCATAGGTTGTTAGCGCTGGTATGCTGACATCAGAGCTGGTTAAATAGATGAGTAAATTAAACACAACAAACTGGGAGAAAGGGCCCATCTTTTACCCTACCTCAACCAAGACAAGTTATGTAGTCAGGATCTTTGGTAATACTTATCAGCAGCCATATTGTCATAGTTGCTAATTGCATATGCCTGCCCTCCTCGTCTCCACCTGAACCACTTCTAGTTGATTGGTGGAGTAGAAAATGGGAGCATCAGGCTCTTCTCAACTACTCATAGTCAGACTGTAAACCAAATAAAAACTGAGTAGGAAGTGGAAACCTCATTGAACAATTGCAAGATGCCTGCTATTTCACAGAGCTCTCATAAATAGCTATACCTTGGTCTGAAAATTAAACACATAACCCATCTTGGTAGGAGACCAAAAAGACAATCATTATGGAAAAGCTATATGCTCATTTCATTAAGGCGTAACTGTCCCCTGAAAATGAGGATGCCTTACAGATTTGCAGGTCTACATCTTGCTTGGAGGTGAAAGTGTCCACAGTTATAAGCGGTGTTAAGAGTAGAATATCCTGAACCAAGGAAAGGGAAGGAAAATTATCTGTTTGAGTTTTGCTGGTTTTGCTGTTAAATGTGCTCATTCAGGCAGCACTATTCAAAGCAAGAAATGTACCAGTAGGACCATACTGTCAACTGCGGCAGAACTATTACATTGCAATTTAACATCAATATCAGATATCAACTGTAAAAGAGCTTTTGTGCCTCTTACATTTGTCTCTTACATATCTGTGCCCCAGGATCTGTCTCCTTCTCTAGTAAGCACGTTATTATCGAATGTAATGACCAAGATGCTGAATTAAGGAAAGGCCAGGAGGTTCATGGAGACTCTCAGTATTTATCAACACCATATCTGGAAAGTGATGCAGGCGAATATCATTGTTGGAAACAGGGCGACAATAGCGAAAGAAATGTACCAGCAAGAAATGTACCAGTAGGACCATACTGTCAACTGCGGCAGAACTATTACATTGCAATTTAACATCAATATCAGATATCAACTGTAAAAGAGCTTTTGTGCCTCTTACATTTGTCCTCTGGGTTTCTGACTACACTCAAAAGTCATAATTAGAATTAACTTTATTGGTTTGGGCTGGATCAACTTAATTGACCTGTTGGACCAACCCTATAACATGGGACCCAAGCTAGGTTGGGAGTTAGGACTAACAGAATTATTTAATGCTGAAATAAAGCTATTTAATCAATTCAATCATGTGGAAATACTTCCCATGATGTATACCCCTTCAGCAAATCTTCTCTGGTACTTAACGTACTTTTTTCCGCTGCGTTGCATAGGGTTGACTTCAATGCTACACAAAATCACCATGTGCTCAAGGGGCCATATTATCATGTTTTTTTTTTATCATAATTAAATCCACAATCTGCTAGACACCTAAGAGAAACTTTCAGGTAAAATGTAGTCAGAAGTGTGTTAAACCTGCAGCAAATTCTTACACACACATTAAAGAGGTGAAAAGTTTTGCAGTTGACAGGGGTCACATGCAGCTGTTTTGGAGGGCACTGGAGGAACAGAATAGTGCAGGGGCCGTGGACTTCCTCATGCAAGGGGACCTCTCCTCCATCAGCTGTCCCTTCAGTAGGTACCCACTCATTCAGCTCTTTTATATTTCAGATTGTTTATGAAGCTGTTTATTTTGTGTGTTGAGAAAAGAGCACAACACACAAGATGCTTTACTTGATATGTACTGTATGTCTTAAGTTTCTGGGATGGAGGCCTGTAATAGTTGACAATAATATTATTTTGGAGGGCAGAAAAGATAAGGTATCTGTAAAACAATGTTAGAAGCGAGTACAGTAGTCCATGCCCATGAGCATTTAGCTGTACTCTATATTCAACAGGCCATGCCTTATACACCACAGCAGCATATTGTATTGCAAAAAGTACAGTGTTTTTTCAATAGAGCCCACAGTGTGATTCTGGTGGCCTGCATTGTCCGTTGTGCCAATGAAGCACAAAAATTGATTTATATTTTGAAGATTTGTTTTTATTAGTAGCTATTTTTATGTTGGTATATAGAGATTAGAGATTTGATTTTGTTCTTAAGGTCTTTGGAAGGATGGTGCATTGCTGTATGAAATGCCTCGGCCTATTCCCTGTTTGGATGTGTTCAGGCTTTGTCCACTAGGTGGAACAAAAGCACAGCATGAGCTGTGCTTTCTTACACATACAGCAACACTAGAGATAGTAGCAAAACATTAGACCTTTTTTATTTTCAACAAGAGGTTCTGGTCTGTGTCCATATTGTCTTATTGTGTGTCCATATTGTGTAAACAGACAGATGGTGTGTTGCTGGGGTCTGTTGGACACTACGAGTCTAATACCACTCCAGATATGGTTTCAGATATGATGTGGTCTGGTTATTGTTTTCACTGTATACTAATTAAGATGCATTATCTCACATAAAATAGAGGCAGTAATCTTTACACCAATGTAAATTACAAATTGTTAAACAAACCCTTGCCACCCTTTTTAATGAATGCAAATGACTTCTCTGAATGTGTTAGTGGCATGGCCCAATGTAGCATCTATGGTAGTTAGAACCCTCCTCAGAGCCTGATACTGTCTCCTCCTACAGGAAGAGAAAGAAGAAGAAGAAAGGAACCGAGAGAGCCCTTCAGTTTGAGAAAGTTAATCTAGTACAGAACAATTCATTTTCTACCTCCAATATTACTTATTATTACGTGGTAAAATCTAAAAACTACTTAAAAAAAACGTTTTGCTTGTTCACAATGGTGTTCAAGATGAAAAATCTTATTTTCTGTCTTTTCATCATGACTGTCGCTGCAAACAAAGGTACATTTTTCAACTTGTTCTGTAATTGTGTTTTTCTTTTATTGTTTAATGTTACCCTATTCAAAGTGTTCCACCGTTAACAATGAAATATACAGTAAATCATTGATAAACGTGTGGATTTCCTGCTTCCTGCTTTTTTTTGCCACATATACACTTACAGGTCGCAATAAACAACCATTTTTCTAATGTTTAATTGTGGGTCTTCTATATTTTTCTGTCCCCCAGGATCTGTCTCTTTTTCTGGAGCCAACGTTGCCATCCATTGTAGTGAAAATGGTGCTCAAATAGAGAAAGAAGGAAAGATTCAATCAGACTCTGGGTATTTTTTAACAACATATCAGGATAGTGTTCAAGACAAATTGTATCACTGTATGAGGAGGACACTGGACGAGCATGGAAACGAGTTGGAGGCCCTGGAGAAATATCTTGGTTTCTTCATCAAAGCCAAAGGTACTCATTATCCATTGTTGAAAGGTGCCATGGTCACTTTGCTAGTGATTACATTTTAGGATGTTGATGTGTCAGAACGGTCAATATGCACATGGTTTCACGATCACCTCTGAATGATTTTTTGTTGAATTGTTTGACTTAATGCACCCAGGTTTGGTACCCAACAGTGTGATTCTGTCAAAGTTGGTCAACTTCAGCAGTTTGATTTTGTAACTAATTTTCATCCCTCAGTGTGTGAAAACTGCTATGACCTAGATGGTTCCCTCATTGTGGCTGCACTCTTTGCTGATCTGTTCATTACTGGAGGCATCATCATCATGGTATATGCTTATGGTCAGAGGAAGTCAGGGCCTGCACCCCAAAAGCGTAAGTCAAAACATTTAGCCTATATGGTCGGTCATGGCACTTCACCCTGTAGTCCATAGACATTATGGTGTCCAGGTTTACTTAAATGTTTTGAAGTGCATCCTTTTTATGACTACATGTTCAGAGACATTACTCATGTTACTCTCAAGCATCCTTTTCCAAACAATAATGTAATCTTTCTTTAAAGGTATATTTGCATAATGTGTACCAACAGTTCACTTTGTCAAAACTTGTATTGTGCCCAGTGTTTGAAATAGTTTTTTATGATCACAGCTACCCAGCCACGGCGTAATGTTACCCCCAGCGCACCAGCAGCTAGCCAGGAATATCAGGTATTTTTTGTGGTCTTTTCATGTTTGTTTGGTCCACATAAGTGTGAGGAATGTGAATGTGCTTTGTTGAGTCTGTTTACAACACACATTAATAGCTATTATGCTATGTTTTTTCTTCTTCTATGTGTCAGTCTCTCAATGAATTCAATCGCAGCAAAGATCTATACTCCACTGTGCACAAAACTGGATAGAGCACCAAGACTCACCATCTAAAGGTTCTGTCTTTCATGAAGAAGAGATGCAGAGAGTTTTTGTATGAGCACCGCAATTGTTTCTCTGTCTGTGATAAACAATGGACTTGTAAAACGTTGTCACTTATTTGTACTTATTTTAGTGTGTCATTGGTGGAATAGACTGTATATTTCTCTTAAAAGTTTCACAATTCACAAAAATGCAGTCTTTCTATGTACGTCCATCTGTTTGACCAAATCATGACAGATTTCTATTTCATGTTTCTTGCTAATCTGCTATGTCTTAGAAAACAACTTGTCAAGTTTTCCCTCACACTTTACATAGTTGTTTGCGGAAACATTACCATGGATAGTTGAGATGTACTATTTCACATGTGTATGATAAATAATCTTTACTGTAGATGATGGTGAAGAAATGAGTGGGAAGAAAACAAATTACATGAACAAGACTTTTCCCTTTCATGTCGTGTAGTACAGTGGAAACAATGTCATCAGTCTGAAAACAGATAGCTGTTCTCTGTATATATCATCATTTTTATATGGAATAAACAATGGCCCTGCTTGGTATTTCCTTTGTACTTCTTTTAGCTACAGTTGAGATAAAGTTGTTCCAGTACAAAATTTAGGATTGTGTAATGCTTCTTGAAATTTTGAATAAACCTGAAGGTTCTTTGTTTATGAAACACATGCATTTGGAAATTTACAAAAAGGGTCTGATTAAGCTTGAATGCTTCAAGACAGAGCAGTCAGAGTTTACCAAGTGTGAAAAAAACTGTAAGAGGTTTATTAGGTGTGGTTTAATAGCTAAATGTGCTTGTGGTTTTGTGAGCAAGAGGGGTGTAGAACGAAAGAAGTGGTTCAACTCACAACCCGTCTCTCGTACATCTTGAGCTCACAGTGAATGCGTGGGAGTGTGTAGATAAAGGTGTGTGCACATGCACAATGAAAACTGCACAGGAAGTTGGTTAAGTGCCTGAAGACTGCATGCTTGCGCACAAGTCGATCAAAGATGGAACTGGAGAAGCCAATCTGTTGACATGAAATCACTTATCCTTTGCAAAGAAAGTACGTCTGTGCAAATGTCACACATTAAAGTTAGTGATAGATGATGAGTGCTAGATTTCTTTATTTCATCAAGAACAAATCTGTCATTCGTTAAACACTGACATGAACAAAGTCCCATGCAAGAGGTTGTAACTGAAGGAAAATATTCAAGACAGCCACTGGACATATATTACATGGAAACTCTCCTCTGCATGAAAAGAAAACTTAAAAGTGAGACAGCTCCACTGTTTTGAGTAATCTAATAGGATACATAACACATTACAGGTAAGAATGCACTGGAACTATATTTGAAAGGTGTACAACATTTAAAAAATGCACTTCAATCTTGAGGCATGATTTTTTTTCCCCTTCCATTTTACAAGCCAACATTTCTTAACAGACTTGCCATACTTTTTGCAAAGGGTTTATAAAAACTAGCTGATGAAATTTTTCCTTTAACACTGATATAGCTTCCAGTCTTGCTTTGTAGTTGCATGTCTTTATAACAATATATTTAAGACATTAATTATATGTCATGTAATTAAGAGCACATTTTACTCATCAATAAATGAAGTATTAAGAAGACAGCACCTAAGCACAGCTAATGTAAAGTGGAACTCAGCATTCTTATAAATAAAGTTAAGTTGAAATATAGCCATACAAAACATGACAATATGGACTGTACAAAAATAGAAGCGCAATAGGGAACAATCACAAATATTTCACTCAGTTACAGTTATGAAGGAATCGGTTACTGCATTAGGCAATAAACTAGTGACTCCACATCACTGTGGTTACATATATAAATTTGTGGGAGGGATAAGCTTTTTGTGAGCATCGAGAAATTACCAAGAAATGGAACCAAAACTGGCCATTTTTATATGCATTTTTGTGTTCAGTGTAGTTTGTTCAGGTGGACCCTGAACATGAACACAGTGTTAAGGGATCAGTCAACAAAAAACTGCGGGTCAACTCAAAGCGATTTTCAAAGAAAACATCAATCTGTTTTTAAACCTAGTGCTGTAATCGTCTATATGTACCATAATAATTGTTGTTTATTTGTACATCAAATTACAAATTCTACACACTTGAAACATAAAGTAAGGTACCCTTTTAGAAAGACAGAGTCCATCAGAGTGTGTTTGGGTGGTTGGTGTTTGCCGATATTATGTCCAGATGAGAAATGGAATTGTTTATCACTGCTGCTATTTTGTGGACAGGGCTTGGTTGAGCCTCCTTTGGGCGATTACACCATATTCATCCCGTCTGACAGGGTTAAGTGGCTGAGAAAAGATACAAACAAGACGTAAGTACATTGGTGGGCAAATAGACAGATGTACAAAGAGACTCTGTAAAGTGCAAATCAAAATCCATAGTCTATACAGCCCAAGTGATCAATCTCCTGTAGGTGTGTTACCTGATAAGTTTGGTCGTTGGGGATCAGGGTCCTTCGATCAGATTCTTGAGAAGCTGAGACAGTGAGGTTGGGAGAGGAAAAGCAAAATTACACGACACTTAGAAGGATGGCGCTTGTGCCATGTGATATAGCTAAATATCCATAGGCTTTGACTACGGAGAAACACGAGAGGTGGTGTGTTGGTATTACACAAATGTGACAGTTTAAAAAACAAACATGCATCTTTACTTTTGCTCTTTGCTAAAAAAGTTACACATCTTTAATAAGGCATCACTGTTACTGTCTATGTCTGTCTATGGCGCTGTTGTAGACTCACCTTTGTTGCTAGGGAAGCTTGGTCCTTTGGATTGTGTGGAGATGAAGAACACAGAGACTCCAATGAAGATGGTGGCCACAACGTTGCCGAGGATGATCCCCACCAGAGCAGGCCAGTTAAGCTCGATGCAGTTTTCACAGGCTGGAACAGATTACATAGTGAATGAACATACACATCCACAGAACACACAGAATGCAGTTCACAACTTTCTCTGTTAAAAATGGAAGGGCCCTTGATTCTTCCACACGTGAGCACATGATTATCACTAGGATAATCTCAACATTATGTTTATTACAATGCCTTAATAAAATTGTGATACTTACTCCGGAATCTGACATGAATTGTTCTCTTTGATTTTTCTTCGTTTGAGTCTTTGTCTGTGAGAGAACATTCATATTCCCCTGACATCGCATCCTCATATGGGAGATTAAGGTCTTTGCTTGCATTCACCAATTGTACTGTATCTTTATACCATGTTGCACCATCGGGACAACTGAGTTTAACCCCATCTCCATCTTTCGTAACTTCTATGTCAAAAGATCCTGGGAAAACACAGTAGAAATATGTCAGCAGTGATGTGTCTTTTCCCCTGCTCTGGCAGTGTACATATTATTATCGCCATGCCGAACCATTTACTTCACATGTGTTCTTAATCAACTAATTCCATTGTCACCTTTTCCCCAAAACAACATACTCACTGTTCTCTTAATAAGGCATGGCGTACCCTTTTCAGACCCAAATGAGTTTTGTTTATATTACATACACAGAGGGTAAATTACATGTACATCTATAACGTTTTTGTACTGTGCCATAATGAGTGTGATTTTGCAGTTTTTTCTGTGCAAAATGCTTTACTATTTTAATGCTCTATACCAATTTTAACTTTAATTTATGCTACTATTTAAGGACTGGAATTTATCTTGCGATGATAAATGCGGAAGGAATACTGTCTATACACAGCATTCAGAGTGCTTTACACAAATATGCTTTTTTTCCCCGTGTTGAATACGTGCATTTATATTTTGTACTGTAGCAGTCTTTTCCACCATAGAGTGAGACCTTATATTTTGAAAGTGTGTGTGTAAGCAAAGCTGTAAACTTCTTCAGTGCAGTTTATGATGATAAACACACAAGCTGTTACTTCGAAGGTCAGGCTGTTAAATCATTAAAGTGTATAGATAATACTATTTTATGCAACATTCCTTTTGACATTGGCAGAATTTAAAATTAAACTCATGCATCCGACTTTATTTAGAGACACTAACAGTTTTGAACTCTTTTACTCTCTTTTACTCTTACTTTTACTTGATCTCACCTTTAGCTGTCCCGATTAGAAGAAGGACACCCACAGAGAATAAAATTGTCTTCATTCTTTGTTCTTGAATGGTTATCTGTAAAAAATGAAAAAGAAACTGAAAATAAGCAGTAGAGTCATTGCTCACAGTGGAACATTAACTGAACAACAGGTAGCTATCAGACCAGCCGCCATGTTCCCTGTCACTGCAGCCATTTTGTGGTAGAGTGGTGAGTGTGTTTTCACATATGTCAATCAGATGCTATCAACATTCATATGATTTGTTTTTCATTGCTCTAAGAAACCTACAACCTAACAACAATAGTCTGACAATATCAGTTAAAATTTGCATTATTTATATTATTTACATCACAGAATTTAACTTACTACTGACAGAATACGGCACTGACAATTTAAATTTAAATAATTAGTCTGGTAATTCTGATAAAGCATCTACTCATCACCAAATCTTACTTTTCAACATTAGAAGCCAGTCCTCAAAGAGGTATTCCAGTATGTGGAAGCCATTTTACATACATACATACAAGCAGAAGTTGGTGTGCTACTTTTACTCTGTTACATGTAATGAAGTGTTTTTTTTCCAATAAATTGTCCTTATAGGAGTAAATATTTGATACAAATACAGAACTAAAACATCTAAAACAAATGTGCTTATACCTGGTACACAAGGCTATGCACATCTCGCACAGGAACAGCTTCTTGCATATAACATCGACTGCTTTGGCTGCATAAACATTCAGTCAGCAGCAGCTCTCCAGCCTACAAATTATCTTTTCTTTGGTATATTCGGAATGTGATTTAATTGAATGTGCAGATGGCTATGCTACATTGTGTTTATTATTTTTATATTTCGGGCATGAACCAACATTTGAACATTATACTTATACCGAATTGGTGTAAAAATATCATCATATGCAGTTACTCTCTAGTTGAGTACTTTTATGAGAAAATGTTTTACTCTTACTCAAGTCATTATTTTGATGGGTACATTTACTTCTACTTGAGTCACTTTTATCATGAAGTAATTATACTTTTACTTGAGTACAGCTTTTGCCTACTCTACCCGCCTCTGCAAACAAGTTTATAGTCAATTCTGAAAAGACTTGGTACCTTACAGAACATGAGCAAAGCATCTTAAAACAAATGAAGGTTTGGCTGACATAACTACTGAATCAGCTGCTGTAATTATGTTTTTAAATCAATAGACAATCGATTTATCAAAAGAATAGGGCTTTATTACTTTATTACTACTTACTATTATTTACTTTATTACTCAGAACTTGATGCATGCTCAGTGACTAATTGAAAATTGTACCACACTTTACCGAAAACAAATGAAACTCACATTTTAGTCCAGGGTAGGATTGATGGAGCATCACTTGACGGGAAGCTCCTCGGCTTGCCTGTGTCTACTGCTCTGACTGTGAAAGGGAAGGAAGTGTATGCGAGTAGTAGGAGGAGGTGTGTGTTCAGTGACAGCAAACATCTTCATGTGTTCAGGTATATCCGAAACTGTTATTCTGTGAGCAGACAAATTCCATGTCTTTTCGTTCCACAGTGACAAGCAGACACTCAGTGATGTCTTCATCTTTACCTGAGAGTGAGTGTTTTGATTGAGCTGAAAGACTTTGCCTGAGTCAACATACTTTGGTCACAAAGTGTTCATTTTTACCCGAGAGTGTGTTTTCAGTGAGTAGACAGAGACTTCATGTGTTTATTTATTCTCATGTTTAAGGACGGTCCAGCAGGATGAACCTTCATCTCAGGACTCCATCTCTTCTTCTTTCCTGCCTTGAGAGAGAAAGAGAAGGTGAAGAAGGACTCATAGTAGTTCAGTGGGTGCAGATCCAGACTTTTGCTCCAGAAAGAAAACAAGCTCATCTCCTCACCAACAACTTCCTGTTAGAGAACTGTATACCACAGCTCAGGCTGTGACCCAGTAGTAGCACCTGTATGAGCTTTTTTCTTTCAGAAACACACACACACACACACACACACACGCACACACACACACAAACACACACACACACACAAACACACACACACACACACACACACACACACGCACAAACACAAACACACACACACACGCACAAACACACACACACACACACACACACACACACACACACACACACACACACAAAACCTTGAGTGCAAATGTGCACCCACATACACTCACAGATATCACAGGGTGCTGTAAACAGCAAGAGAGCAACAAAGCCCTCTTGTCAGCATATATGAGTTGCGTTGAAAACACGTAACTACATAAAACAATACTGAGAGTGACATGCTTTTTCCAACCAGAAAGGGACGAGACCTGGTATTTCCTTCATTAGTTATCAAGCATAGCGAAACCATCTTTTCACAGAAATATTTGTATAACTGCCACATAAGGGTTTGGATCATTCAAGTTCTTATCAAACTGGAGGATTTTACTATTGCCGTAATATTCTCAACTTTTCTCCGATTCACTGTCATTTTTCAAGATGGATGCCACTTGAAATTGACTTCTACCTTAATTAGGTCAACAGTTATTAGACAAAATGTTAAAAATGCACACTGATGCCCCCTGCTGAAGAAAATATAACATAACAAGCTGGAAATCCTCATAGTCCTTTTTATTTAGGTTCTATATACACATTAATAAACTTAAACATATGCATACAAATATACATACACATATACAGTACATGTACATGTATAATAGTCTCTTAGCATTTGTATCTGTACAAATATATCTTATACTAATACTGGACATTCTCTTTTATTGCACAAACTACATGGCATTCCGTTTAGCAGCACATAGGTTCCTTGCTAAAGTATGTGTATAGAAAGAGGAAGAAATGTTTAACGTCAGTGATCACAGCTCGGAAAATAGACACACTCCCTTGACAACGCTAGTCAGGAGTACAGAATGGATTCCCTGTAGGCGGGACAGAACATTCAGCCATGCTCGTACCAACACATGAGGACAACATGAAGACCGGAGCTCCAACGAGTGTTTTGGTCCCTGCAAATCTGTGGGGTTTCTTTTTTGCCGATATTCCTCTGGTCACCAGCATCCTGTCTGATCTACCAGTGACCACCCTCTTCAGGATGCATGTAATCAACTCCTCTGGATTGGACTCTTGTCAGATGAACAGACTGGCAGTTGTGAGGCTGAGGATAAGGTGATGTACCGAGGTCAGTTTTCTACTGGAAGGAGTCGTTGTCAAAGCCAGATCTCTTCACTGCTCACACTGTTCACCTTGTAGATGTATCCAACCATCGGATACCTGGCAAAGCCTGAATACAAATAAGCAGACACATAAGTGTGCATGTGGATGCACACACGTGCACACTCATACAGGCGAAAAAAACACATGTACAGACCAACACATTTACATGGACAGAAGCATATTAAGTGTGCAGATAACAAAAGCACCTTATATAATATCCATTGATGTATTAATCATATAACACTAAGAGCAGAGTCTATCTTTTTCAAGGGCATGAAATGTCTTCATTCAACCATGCGTGAAGTCATGAACCAACACACACACACACACACACACACACACACACACACACACACACACACACACACACACACACACACACACACACACACACACACACACACACACACACACACACACACACACACACACACACACACACACACACACACACACACACACACACAAACACACACACACACACACACACACACACACAGTAGGTGACACAGTTTTGTTCAGACGGCACATGGCTCTCTCCTCACCTCTGGCTGCATAGGCTTCAGAGAGGCCCTCCTCCTCCTCCTCCCCCTTCTTTCCCCCTGGGTTGGACTTGTTCTCCAGTCGTCCTGATAACACACAGCACAGAAACTAAGGAACTTTTTTATTTGTACATGAACTGAAATATACTAATAATTAACGCTAATCATCGATAAGAGATAGGCTGGGCACCATCACTGAGAAATACTGTCTGAAAGCATCTTTGACATTTAACGGTTAGGTAACTAACCAGTAATCAGAAGTTCAAAGGGAGAGCTTAACGTCTCCAAAGTCTGTTCACTTTTGTCTGCAGTGTTCCCTAAATCAGTGTGGCTCAACTGGTGGGTCGCCAAATCCCTCTGAATGGGTCGCGGATTGTCTGTGTTCTTTTAGAACGTTAATGACTTCAGTAGAAAATGTATGAACACTAGCTTTTCTTTTTTTAAATGGAAAGAATCTTCACACTCCTCATGTCTCGAGGCCAAATGGGAAAGGGAGCACTTGAAGTGGTGTATGCAAGTTCGAAGTGCCGGCTGCAGTGGTGTTGTTACGTGAGCAGGGAGGGCTATGACTCACAAGCTGTCTACAGGGATGCCACTGCAGTTTTGGGTGTGGTAAGGAAATCAACATGACTGTTTGTGTAATGAGCTAATTTGATGAAGAATATAATGTGAAGTTTGCATAATTAAGTTGGGCCAAAGGTGAAACAAGTACAGATAACTCAGAGTGGTAAACAAAATCTATTAAAAATATATCTGATGTCATAACCACTGCCCTAAATGTTGCCTCGTTTCTCATTTTAAAAGTCCGCCTAGGTTGAGGCTTCAGGTCCTTGGCCCCATACCTATCCGTACACAGAGAGCTTGTGTCATTCAGCTGGACGTGATATATGAGAGGGTTCCTCAAAGAGAATGCTTAACTCGATTATTAATATTGCCACTCCGTTCCAGTGTGTTTGCTTTCCTCTACACTGTCATGCTAAATGTTTCTTAGTTTCTTTAAAACCATCTAAGAAAGGTTGAGTGTCAGCCTAGGATGAATGCTGAGACTTGAGGGGCTTGGCCCCACACCTACCCTTACACAGAGAGCTCACGTCGTTCAGCTGGACGTGAGAGGGCAAAGACATGTTCTCTCGGGGTAGATACACGCCGTCAGCTGGCACTTTAGATGAGTCAGTGCTGAAACACAACACACACAGTCACACCCATAGCCAAGCAGGCCAACTGTTCCTCAACATTTAGATGGTTGGGAATATCTAAACAAAAAACAATACACGCCAAAGTACATCTTCTAATGATTCCCATATGGTATGGTAAGACACAAGAAAAAAATGGTATCAACTATATTGATAATTGCACAGAAAACAAGTGTATGTAAGCAAACCGGCTTATTCATGGTATATTGTTATAGTTATAGGTTGCCATGTTACCATTTTGTAGATAACGTTAGCTCCACTGGCTCCTCTACAGAAAGAAAAAGTAAGAATCAAATACAAGCCAAACTGGTCACATCATCACACTGTGTATTGTTAAGGCCATGTAGTATAGTTTAGTATTTAAGTGCAATGTTCTTTAAATCTTAAAGAGTCAATGGTTTTTCTTGTACTTCTAGACCTAGAATAATGCTATATATCAGACCAATAGTTGAGTATTGTTTCTTTGTCTTCTGTACATATCGATACATAGTTTGAGATGTTTTTCACCCATTTACTGGTATTAGCGTTTCTCACCAACGTCCTTCCCCTTTCCATTGTGGAGCAGACAGACCACTATAAGAGTGAGGATTAGGAGTGTGACGAATCCTAGGACACCCCCCGTCACGATGCCCATCACTGGCACCTCCACACGGGACTGCAGGAAGTCTGGGAAGCATTGCAGACAGAGGGTGAGGTTTATGAGGATGATGGAAGACTGGAAACAAAAGGAGCCATTTTGTTTTTCCTGTAGCTGAAAGCACAGACTGACCAGAGAGAGTGAGGTTGCTCTGGGCAGCGCCAACACTGTTGTTGGCATTCACAGACACATTTCCCGTCAGGTTGTTCATGGAGACCCGCAGTGAGTGATTTGACAGCCAGGGGTAGTTCTGTGTGTCCAGGATGAGGAAGTCGGAGGTGTTGGCTACCTGCTGGCCAGCCTGGTCCATCCAGGTGATGGTGGCCGGTGGGTTGGAGCGCACCAGGGCAAATAGCACCAAAGAAAGCCCGGGGTCTGAGGTGTCGCTGTAGTGGGCATTCACTCGCAGAATCTCAGGCTGGACTGGAGGGGGATGGAGTGGTGAATGCATTACTGGTTATTTTCAGTTATCAAGTAGAGACAGACACTTGCATTCTGTATTGTTATCCAGTATCAGCATATGGAATAATAGAAATAAATGCATTTCATCTTACATTCAAAACAAAATGATTGATCCCTTAAACTGAGTATGGTTACCCTAAACACACACTCCCATCAACGTTATTAAGTGTTGACCAAACTCTGCTATATTCAGAACATATCCATAACTGCATGAATAACTCATAATCATTAACAGTGACAACACATCCCTGACCCGATCCAGCTGATTATGATTTACCTGAAAATGCAGACATTTCTGACGTCTCAGGATCTTATTTTCAAATTATGTCTAGTAAGACAAGGATGCCTTACTTTCAAGTCACTATGCCAGTGAATTAGTGAGGCTCCACAGAGCCTTTTGTTCATGACAATCAATGCATATTTCTTGCTTTGTATATGGGGAGCGAAGGACGAGAGAGGGACTTCTCCCATCCCAGGGTGCCCCACACTCAACCTAACCTGGGGGTCCCTCATACAACTCACACACTGGGCACACCTTTGATGGCAAGCCATCCCACTTCTGATACCATATGTAACGAAGGGAGAGAGCGGTCACCAATCCTGGCCTCAAACCTCGGGGGTGCCAAACCTGCCCCCTGACCACAACACCAAAGAGCCACGCTTGCTGATATGGCAGTCAGAGCACATACTCAACTGTAGTGACTGCACTCTGTCACAAGAAGTACAATATTGATGTTCAAATGGGAAGAACAACACAGTGCCTTCAGTAATTTTCTCTGCATGTCATTGGGATTTGTCACATTATAGTGATTGATCATACTTTACGCTGTAATCACTGATTTGACCCCATCTGATCAGGACTGGCCTGATCTGACACATCCCTCTCAGGTTAAAAATCAGAAGTCCATCATGGTCCACTCACACTGCACGTTGAGTATGACGGTAGCATTGTAGCTCTCCCCACTCCCGGGGTTCGAGGCCGTACAGACCAGCTCCCTGTCCCACCGCCGGGCTTTCAGCGAGAAGGTGCTGTTGCGCTGGGGGTGCTTCCGATGTACCGACGACCGCCCCGGTGACTTTACCACTAGCCGCTTTGGGCCCTCGTTCACCGGCTGCTTCTGATGCTCCCCGTTCAGGTACCAGGTGAGCAGAGGCGGGGCTTGAGAGTTCCAGCCATCTGATTGGCATCTGAACTGCCGTGTGTTGTTTTCCTGCAGTGTGACCGCCAAGCGGCGCTTCCCATCAATTCGAGGGCCATGCTCAATCGCTCCTGTTTGTTAAGAAACAGTTATGATGGACTCTGTAAAGACATTTACCCTGAAATCACTCATATATACTACCTGCTACATTTACATGACACTTTTTCATTATGAAAGCCGACACTGTTATCCAAGTAAGGTAGATTATAAACGAAGCAACAGAAGGTAAAAGAGAAACCATTGAGAATATATGGGCCATTCTACCGAATTCGTGTAATATGCAGTCCCTCAACAATAAAAACTATTTAAATGTTATGGTCTATATAAACCCAATGCATTAAATGAGACAGTGATAAGCTAAATATATACAAAATCATCATTTATAGGGTACTTTCTATTGGGAAGTAGCTGTCCCCAACCCTGATATCTAAATTTCAATGCCTGTAAATAACACTTTTCAATTTTTTTAGATTTTTTTCAATGATTTAATTTCAAAGATCTTTATGATTGGGTTGAAACAGAACTTGGATTATTTAGATTTATTGTGGGTTTAATTTTTAAATCAATTAACTATACTCAAAAAATCATGTCCCTAGTTTTCATGTCACTACCGAAACACAAGAGTTTTAGTCCATTGGCTGAGCCTGTGTTTTAGCCACGACCCTGCATTTTTGACCATGCAGTGACACTGCATCCCTGTCCCTCATGGTTGAATGGTAAGTAGCTAAATCCCATAGTTTTTATATAAATGTGTTCCAAAGTCTGAAAATTGACGTGTAACCTTAAGAATTGTCACTACCGAAACCCATGTTTTCTTCAATTAAGTAAACCTTTTGGGGTTTTATGCAAAATCTTATGTTTGTATGTGTGTACACCTCTTCAAATATTTGTTTGCAAGCCGTGTGCTTGCTAGAATTCTTTATTTATGCTTAAAGTTAGCTAGAATTGTCACTACCGAAACAGTCACTACCGAAACATATGGTAGTGACCTGATGATTTCGGTAGTGACAAAATGAAATGGTTAGTAGTTCAATCCCATAATTTTTAAATAAATGTGTTGTGTGGACTAAAGGGCGGCCCAGAGCACCTTTTGGAAGATTTTGGGAGAGAAATGAACATCCATCCAACAGTGCAGTCACTACCGAAACACTGGATGTCACTACCGAAACAGTGCAGCACTACCGAAACACAGGATGTTTTGTAAAAAATTAAGTATATTGAGTAATCAACTAAAACTCTGGAATCAATATGATCAGTATTTTGCATTTTACAAAGAAATATTGCACTTAGATTTTGATGAATTGTATAAACTGAACTTGAAAATTTGGTAAAAAAAATCTTTTTTATGGATTTCATTGTGAAAACCTTCAAGAAATGTTTGTAAAAATACTCTTCAGAGAAGGGAAGGAAACACAATCTGAACCAATCAATAATAATACTTTTTACTATAGTAAATGTGATGTTTCGGTAGTGACAATTTTTGGAAGAGGAAAAACATTCCAACACATTCTGAAAATACAATATAAAAATTGACTGTTCTTTTACCCGATATGTGTACTTTAGATATGGTACAATATACATACGGACAAAGTTTTGGGAATAAAACATGAAAAAATTCAAAATATTTCCGACCTGACTTTGCACCAATTCGGTAGAATGGCCCATATACGAGAACTGAGGGTGAAACCTTACCTGTCCATGCCCAGGTAATAGTGAGTAGGACCGGGACCAGGAGCATTGTGCCTGTTCCTAGCCTCAGACTCCCACAATGCCTCGTGCCCCTCACAGGCAGTGCCATTCTTCAGCCTACAGCTGCTCAGATGGAGTGGATTGAAAGCATACAAGAGAGGTAAGAGGCCCACCAGGTAAAGCGGACCGCCAGTGATAGTCACAGAGGACCTCTTTATGGGTAGCTCACATGTGAACTACAACATGACCACTGTACTGTGTAAGTATAGTGTGTTACCTGAAAATAGAGCATATGTCACAGCCAGCAATGCAGCAAACACTGAAATCTGGGTCAGTCAGCACATTAAAGGTGCAGTTGCAGTCTTTGTTGTTGAAAATTAAGAAGTTATTCTGAAGGATCAGGCAAAGTGTGAGGCAAATTAAGGTAATACAACACCTGGAGCAGGGAAATATGGCACTTTAAACTGATTCATGTTGATCTTGAAGTGTTATTTATGTTCACAACAAAATCTGCCAACTGCACCTTTAAAAAGTACTTCAAAACAAAGTTGAACATTTCCTACGTGGTCCATCAGACCGAAGGCCACGATCAGATAAGGAGATCTGTGTCAAATAAGCTGACAAGTAACACTGACAGCCTGGTATAGTTCCACCAAAAAACGCTCTCGGCTTCTAGGGTCTTTAAAAATTCAGAGGTTGTCTATGATTTCTGTGCAATAAGCAGCTGGGCCCGCAGCCAGCACATTCATACTCTGACCCCCATCAACCCCTGGCCAAGATCAAATCCAACCTTTACCAGCACCCTCTCCTTGCCCTCCTCATCACATGACACTGAATGACGTGATGGTGTATGTCTATGTGTGAGTGAGCTGATGTGCTGTTAATACTCTCTTCCCTGTGTTAAAAATGCCAGATTAAATCTTGGATCAGGTTGTTACTGCCAGTTTAGTGGGCACCAGTGGCAGCTGCAGCCAGCGTCGTTAACGGTTTGCTGACAGGATGCCTCTGCACCGGTGCCGATGGCAGAGGAAGGATGCTGATGGCTACTGATGGAGGCTAGCTAGCGCTGTTCCAGGTGCTGATGCTGGATTTGAGCATCAGGTTTCACCAGCACATTGATCAAGCGAGCGGGCAGATATGCACGTATAGGGAGGCAAGCAAGCATACGTCCCAGCACACACTTCTAAATACGGAGCAGCTGGTGCAGAACCACTGGCAAGCACACACAAACAGCTACACACTACAGTATTACTCGCGAATGCAGCAGCTCAGGTTACAAACACATCAATAGTGTAAGGTAAGCTAACATAACTCCGCTGTAACAGATGACCGAGAGTCATGAAATTAAACAATACAACGACATGAAGCAGATATATTTGCCAGAGGATTCAATTATTCTGTTGCCCGTCTAGAATGCCTGGCTTAGACTGGCAATGCATCCTTTCCGTGCACAAGCACAGACACACATTCACACACACACACACACACACACACACACACACACACACACACACAAAACACAGATATGAAGTAATAAGCGTCCCGCCTCGCCTCTCCCACCATGTACGTAATGCTGACAGTACCTCGGCACGGATGGCTGCTGAAGGTGAAAGTCAGCCTGCGTCTGATCCATGTATGTTGGGCTGCTCGGGAGAGAACAGTCCCCCTGGCTCACACAGGCAAGGGGGCAGAGACACACACAGACACACACACACCAAACACACACACACACAGGCAGGCTGAATCTGCAGCGGCAGTTTCCCGCTTACGGGCTGACGCAGGCAGTCACGCTGCCGCTACACTCTGAGTGAAGAGAGGGACGGAGAGGAAGAGGTTATAATTAAATAAATAAATAAATATGGAGAGAAGAAAAAAGAAGGGGAAGAAGGGCCCAGAATCATAGTAAAAGAAGAGAATGCTTTGAGTATTCATTCAGATTCAGCTTCCACTGTCGCATCTGTAACCCATGGTTGTGTGGTGGTGGGGGTGATGGGTGGAGGTTCTAAGCAGCAGACAGACTGGAGCTCAGGGTCAGGAAGGTGATGGATTAACACTGATCTCATCCATCGCTCAGCACTCACACATGGCCTCTGACACATCAGTCAAAGCCATCAGACATTAGCTACTCTGGCCTGAAAAAGCCTCTGCAGTGCAGCTTGTTCAGAGCCAGGCAGAAGCAGCTGCTCACAGAGTTCACTCACTTGTTCACCAATGACCGTGTCTTCATATATGTACACATAAACACAATTATATGTAAGGTTCTCTCCAGTAAAAAGATACATTTTAATTATCTGAAAAAAAAAATGTCTGCACAGTCATTACCTCCTTTTCTATTTCTCAGTCCTTTACCGTTTCATGGATGTTTACTGAGACATTTACATTTAGTCATTTAGCAGACACTTTTGTCCAAAGCTACGTACAAGGGAGACCTCCTTACAGTTACAGGCAGTTTTCTGTTCTGTGCCATGTTCCAAATACAGGTTTCATTCTTCTTCATCCTTTATACACTTCCAATGTGTTGGTACATTCCCCTTCACCAATAACATAAAAACAGATGTTTGCATGCATGCAGGACCTCTGAAAGTATACAAGTATATTGCAAATAAATCACATCCAGGTCTGGAGATGCCACAGTTGCACATGAGCTGTTTTTGGCTCTTCATGCTCCTGTGATCAGTATATGAAAGACCATTAGACAGGTTTAAGTTTTTACTTATTTCTTTATTTATATATATTTATTTATTCATCTCAGTTTGGTTGGAATTCTTTTTTAATCATCATCGTTGCACTTTAGTATTTTTTGTACTCCAAAGAAAAAAAAGAAAACAAAAAACAAAATAAAATGATGATATAAAACTTTGGAAAAAAAATTAGACGACACGAAAATGCCGACAAGAGGGCTGGTGTATAGAAAGGATGATAAGGAAAATAAGACGACCTAATGAACAAACAAAGAAACAAACATACAGACGAGGAGAGGAGTGGAGTCTCTCTCTCCCCTCGTCTGCCGCTGTAGGGCATGCGTGTGGCATGGGGCTGCTGCCCGGCGTGACTGTGTGTTTGTGATTTGTTTCCCCGGAGGCCGTGGGGGACGCTTGCGATTACAAGGGCGCATTCCCCTCCTCGGGCGGCACAGTACAGCACGGCACAGCACGTCACGTCATGTCACGACACACGGTCCTCACCGCAGCCAGTCGTGTCGGCTGGTGACTATACATACAGTACTGCATGATGGGAATGAGGCGGGGGTGAAGAAGGATGAGGCTGGTGGGCGTGGGGTTTAAGGGTGGGGGGGGCACTCCCTTTCTTTTCTCTTCCTTCCTTTGGAGTCTTTGAAATCCTGCACTCTGGTGCTAGAGAGAAGGGAGGGGAATGGCGGGAGGGAAACAGCTGAGCCTCCATTTTCTTATCTGAGCTAGAAAGAGCACAGGCAGAGGTGTGGAGAGGAGAGGGGAGAACGAGCAGCTATTGTGTCTTGTCCTTCTGTGGAACAGACAACCAGAGCTCGGCTGATGGCCCCTGTCTGATCAGGGAATGGGGATGGGGGCAGTTTATAGCAGAAAAGACGAAGGGAGACAGAAAAGGAGAGAGTGAGAGAGAGAGAGAGAGCAGATAGAGAGTGAGTCGAGTTAGGTGGGTGGGATAGGAACTCCAAAGACACCTTTTGAGTGAAGTCACTCTCTCTGACGTGTTGGTTTCACTGATATGTCTCAGCTTTTGCACCGTGCCTCAGTCCAAATGACTCCTTGCCCACAGGGCTCCCAGGTCATCCTTACCCTCAGCTGGGCGCCGAGGACACGAGACGTCAAACAACAACGACAACAACAACAAGAACAACGACAATGACAACATCAAGTGAAATGATAAAAAGCAACTGAAAACCAAACAAAAAAGAAATTACACTCTCCTCTTCAAGTTATCTTTTCTTTTCTTTTTTTTTTTATAATAAAACAATAAGAAACAATCACTTATGACAACAAAAGAGCCTCTCAGTCTCCTCTGTCCTCTTTTGGCTAAAAATCTCAATATTCAGGAAAACAAAGATGACATCTCAAGACATCAAAAAGTACAAATCAACAACAATATAAAAATAGCCTCCCCAACACCTCCAAAACAAAAACAACAACAAAATGAGAGAAAAAAAAAAAACTAAAAAAAAAAAAAACCTCTTTGATACAGAAATCGCGTTTGCGGTCTATACATGGCATTGCTGTACAGGAACAGGGGGAGGGAACGTCCAATCAAAACTACCCACAATGCCACAAACGGTCACTGACAAGAGAGGGTGCAAACGGATAGAGGAGGAGGAGGAAGATGAGGAGAGAGAGAGCGCTGATGGAATGAAGAACAGAGAGATGAAATGAATGAATGAGGGAGTGTGAGGAGAGGACGTCTGGAAAAGGAAAAGGAGAACTATACAGTATTGAATTACAGGAAAACAAGTGTTACATTGGAAAGGAAAAGATAAAAGAAAAGAAAAAAAATATTATCTAGAGAGATTGCAGGAACCGAAAGTGCAGAATTACATATGTGATCAGAACAAAACGCTGTCTTTCTTGCAACATATAACATTTTTTTTCTCCTTTAATAATAATAATCATTATAATCATAATAACAATAAAACCTCTTTTACAGAAAACATTAATAACAATAATAGTAACAATAATGATCATAATTTCTACATGAACATTAGCCATAAAAATGCATCTTTAAAAAAAAAAATTAAGAGAAAGAATGACAACGAGGAGGAAGAGGAAGAAGAGGAAGAAGAGGAGAAGGAGAGAGAGAAAAAGAAAGAAAGAGAGGGAGAGAACGAGAGCTGGTTGCTGTCCTGCGCGATCTCCACATCACTGAGCTCCACTGGGGGGGGTTTGAGAGCACCAGTGGGCCCCCCTGCCAGCCGTGCACAGTGGGCCGCTCTGAGAGGGGGGGCGTCAGAGGCTCTGAGATCACAGCCCGCTCCGGAATGATCCACTGGAACGCAGTAGAGGGAGGGTACAGGGGTGGGAGAGGAGGTGAAGAGCGCCCAAACCGACCCCTCACCCCCAAGCACAGGCTTATGTGAATACTTTGGGTTTGTGGCTGAATGTGACGCATCTATCAGGGTGTATTGTGTACTGTGACTGCGCAGTGTTATGTGTTTTGGTGTGTGTGTGTGTAAGACTGTATATGCCTTAGAACTTGAGGCGCATGAGCATGTTGCTATGGCAACGTTTAAGAGAAGGAGCGTGAAGGGAGAGGTGGCTGGTAAGGGGTGAGGGCCGGGGCTATCGGGCGTAAAAAAAAAAAAAAAAAATGGGGTGTAGGAGAAGGGCAGGTAGAGGAGGGGAGGGCGGGGCTGGGAGGAGCCGCTCAGTGCCTATCCAATCAGATGGAAGAGCAAATGAAAGGACTTGAGCCAATGGCAACAATTGTTTGGTGAATGTAGAGGTGCAGTGGGTGAGGGAGGGGTTGGTGGCTTATGCCCCCCCTCCCCCACAACCCCTCAAGCTAGAGCACCTGCAGACCTCCCAGTCCCCTCCCACCCCCAGCTCCCCTTAGCCCCCCCGAGACAGACGGCGCCCCCTCCAGACAGACAATGGCGGTTTGGCATGATGCTGTTCAACACAGGTGGCTGATATGGACCTTTATACACAGCAGACGCCCCTGCAGGAGGAAGAGGAGGAGGACAAAGAGGAGGAGGAGGAAGCATGGGAGAGGTCCGTCAGCTCCAGAAAATGCAGCACTTTCAACTTACAGAGCATCACAGCAACAGTCATATCTCATCACTACCTGATGGAGCCTCTTCTACCTTTACTTACAGGCAACTATAATTAGTGTTACTATGGACTACTGTTCAGTGAGACACACACACACACACACACTGAGGCCCTGTTCACACCTGGTATTAACATGGGTCTTGGGTGGTTTAATAAGAAGTGGTCTGTTCTAAAAGAATTTAGTGGACACGGCTTTGCGCAGTATGGATACCGACATGGGCATTGGTTTTTGTGCTGTTATGGACAAGCTGAGCATGTGTGCACTACGACCTTATTGAACTGAGTGAATGTGAACTACTACACGCTCAGTTTCACACACGTACAGTCAATACGGACACAGACAGAGTCGGCGCCGCACGGTGTGGAGACCGCTAGCAGTTCACACTTGGCATTAGAGCACGTCTCAAGTGACCACTTGTGATTGGATCTCACATCCCTGCTCTATGTTCACACTTACACACATCGTTTACGTTTGCAAAGCCCATATGCACAAGGGGGCATAAAACTCAAATCATTTTCATATTGATTCTAAAAAAAAAAACACTTTTTAACTTTGCCATATAAGCATGAAAACTGAAGATTGACAGAAATTCTGGGCAAAAAGCACCCCCCCGATGTTCAAATTAAATCCTGATCACTGTTAACATCAGTGTTTTGTTTCCTTCTGCTAATGTGCTGCTTAGCTGGCTTTTTAGCTTTGGTTTAGGTTTTTTAGATAGTTCTTACATCTCATCGGATTCAACACTGAAGAGAGACGTTGCTTAGAGTGTACTGGATTTGCCCCGTGTTCTTTTGCCCTGTGGGCCGCTAGAAAGCACAGGTGAGAACAGCAGCAGCGCCTGCTTGGTGTGTTTTTACCCCTCCGAGCATTTGGTCTTTTCAAACAGAAAATAATGTTTGTGTTTATTTGCGTATAGAGCACGGAGGTGAAATCTAGTCACAAGTGGCGACCCAGGACGCATGTGTGCACCACACATACTGAGAGCCGTCCGCTTGTGATCAGATCACCCAAGACGCATGGGCGTGAACAGCCTTACAGTCTATTTTAACATGAAGTCTTAACACTTTGTGTGCGTGCCGACTCAAGCACATATGTAAGAAATCTGGCTGAGATATATAGAGATTTAGAGAGTGCTTTGATGTGAGGGTGATGTAGGCCATTCACTTATGTTAGCCTTACTCTCCTGCATACAGAGACACTCACCTGCAGCTCTATGCTTTCACTCACTCACTCACTCACTCACTCACTCACTCACTCACTCACTCACTCACTCACTCACTCACTCACTCACTCACTCACTCACTCACTCACTCACTCACTCACTCACTCACTCACTCACTCACTCACTCACTCACTCACTCACTCACTCACTCACTCACTCACTCACCTGTGTTAGACCCCTGCCTGCTCCATGCTGTACTGCAGGTCAGGCGGCTTGTAGCTGAGGAGCATGTCGCTGGTGCAGGAGGAGGGGTAGCAGGCAGCAGAGTGGAGATCTCCCTCCACGTCACACACTGCAGACACAGACACAGACACACACACACACACACACACACACACACACACACACACACACACACACACAGACACGACACATATTAGACATTAAGGATATTATGTTCGTATAAGTGTGTGTGTTAGATGGTGCCTAAGGCTACTACGCAAGTTCCAACTAACATGCACTTACATGCTCAACTGCCTAAGGTAATGCAGCATGTGTAGATGTGTAAATTCTGCTCTGCTCACTTGAGCCATGCTAGATAGTTATTGAACACTAACCACAGTCAAGCATCGATAACTGTTAAAAGACCAGCAGTGTTCATATCAGTTTGCTGATTCTCTACAAGTGTGCATGTCCGTGTGTTCATGAGTAAATGTGTATTTCTGTACGTGTGTGGGATACCTGTTCGCTGCTCTGAAACACTCACCTGACTCCTCCCTCTGGTGCAGCTGCTGGCTTCCAGTCAGAGATGATTGGCTGAGGATGTCAGACATGCGGGCGGAGCTCAGTGCCTTCCCAGCCAATAGGCTCATTCCCGACATGGGCTCTACATGGTCCTGCAGAGAGGGGTAGACGGCTGTTGTCAGACATTTGCAATCCTACAGACTGAACACTAGGGGTCACTGTGTCCCCAGGTAAGATGCAGAAGTAACAAAGCCATCTTAAAACAGACACAGCTGTGTTTTGCACTTACTAATACAACTATTTGTTTACCAAATTGCTAAACAATATAATGTTATTGTAACAAACTTAAAATCTATTTGTATAAGAAGTGCATTACGTGGGCTCAGCTATGTTGCTTTTTTGTTGTCATTGGCATGTACACTCACAAAGAAGACGCTTTGTCAATGTGTTTCCTGAATGAAAATAAATAGATGACGTGTCAGACCTAACGATCAGAAAATAGGTTCTTCATCCAGATGGGGTAACCCATAACGAAGAAGTGGGGGCCAAAGTGTCTGTGTCTGTGTGCATAGATCTCAGAGGAGAAGCCACTCACGTAAGCGTCATCGCAGGTCTGGATGGTGTGGTGGCGCTGCAGCGGCCCGCGGGTCCTGTACCCGTCCCCCTGCGGCCCCCGGCCCCCGTAGCCCACGCCGTTGTGATCGGGGCCCTCCATGACCTGGCCCACCGCCGTCCGACAGTCCACATGCTCACTCCCAGAGTCTGCAGAAGAGGGGAGGGACAAGGGAATTACCAAACACACATGAGATTGCGTGAGCTAGGAGATAGGATTACACCACGCCAGTCTGGTCCGAGGTTATCCAGGGTAAGAAAGGGAAAAAAGGGAAAAGAGCTTGATTTGTTCGGAAGGTTGTTAAATATACATGAAAAAGCAGCGTAATCAACTTAGCTTGGTGAATTTACTTGTGTGAAAATTATAAATACCAATTTCATGAATAGTGGCATTATCCAATCATTATTGGCATGGGTAAAATGATACTGGTGTAGAGTGATGCCACAAAATGGTTCTTGTAATTTAGAAGTTAATACAAGAACCTACATAAGAACCTTCTAGAACCTTTTGGGCCACTTCTGTCCACCATCTTCATTGCTAAGAAAGGAAAGTGTTGTAAGTCAGATTAAGTCAGTATTTCCAGGCTCTTGAAGGGATAACCATAACCCCAGAGACACTTTCAGACATTGCCAGGTTCCCTGCGTGTGAGCGTGCGTGTGTGTGAGCGTGCGTGTTGGCGTGCATGCGCGCGTGTGTGTGTGTGTGTATAGGTCTATGTCACACCTCTGGCTGTGGCGCTCCTCATGTAGGCGTGTCTGTGCGTGGGCGAGGCGTAGGGTGGCGTGGCGCCCCGTGGTGGCCCCAGCAGCTCGTGCGGCTCCCCGCAGGCCGACACCTTAGCCAGCAGGCCCTCGTGGCTGTAGCCGCCCGGCACCTCGTCCTCCTCCATGCTCTCGGAGTGGGCCAGACCGCCCGGACCAGACTGGCAGTCGGGCGGCCGGATCTGCAGCAGCTGGTGGTACTGCTGGCCCATGGGCTGCCCGGGGGCTTGGGGAGGCTGCGGCTGAGACTCCAGGGCATCACCCTGGCCCATCTGGCGCAGCAGCAGCAGCTCACCGTAGTCCTGGGGGGCGGCTGGGGAAGTGGGGGCCGGGCGGGGGCGTTTCAGCAGGGCGGCCAGGTCTTGCGGGGGCAGCCGGGGGTCGTGGCCTGTGAGCGAGTGGCGGGGTGACAGCAGGCCCTGCAGGGTGGGCGTGACGTGGGATTGTGCCTGGCGCTGGTAATCCATGGGGGTGGGCGAGAGCAGGGCCTGCTGCAGGGCCGAGGGGTTGCCGTAACTACCCACGGGGCCCCCGCCGCCCTGGTAGCCATCCAGGCCGGGCACCTTCAGGGAGGTGCCCTGCAGGTAGGGGTTGTAGCCGCCCACCATGCTGGCCCCGACCCGCGCCCCCTCGCCAAACAGGTGCGGGTTAAACTGGGACTGATCGTACGCCGTGGAGGAGCAGTGGAACCGGCTCAGGCTGC
>NC_137928.1:17791728-17799228 GCF_963457725.1 Sprattus sprattus | reverse complement strand
GCTCACTGTTCTTGTGCTCCTACATCTCATTCACTTTGAAATACTGAAACGAAAGTTTTGACATTAGAAAAACGTTGACGTGACTGTTTTGGACAGAACGCGCTAATTCACAATATTTTCATATTACTTTTCCACCACTTGTTAGTCATGTAATCAATTCATATCGATGTGAATCAATCAATACTAATACAACTTTAACTGTGACGTGTATTAGTTTCATTTCACAACTTATTTACTGTATAATCAATGGTAGCAGATGCCCGCTTGTAAACACTCCACATTTGATTTGAACTGACGCGACCAAGATTTGTCACTGCCATGTACCGTGAGATAAGGCAGTTAACCCCCCATGGATAGAGAAGCCGGGCTTTAGCCGAAATCGGGTTTATGCCATCATGTGAAGGTACTGACAGAGTCACGAGTGGGGGATCTAGACGCAGTATGTTTGTATGTATGTTTGTGGAGGAAGAGCACTGACTGTTTAAACTGTCAGATAAGGTTGTGTGTGCTTTGAGTGTGTGTGTGTGTGGTGTACCTTTTTGAGTGTGTGTTTGTTTGTGTGTGTGTGTGTGTGTGTACCTGTTTGAGCTGTCGGATGAGGGTGTTGTTCTCCAGGTGGGCTTTGATGGCCTGGATGGTGGCGGCCCCGTCTGAGAAGCGCCTCACTGGAGAGAAGCGCTCCATGGGAAGGTGCAGGGTGTTACTGTCCTTATAAGAGGTCCTGGAGGAAGAGGAATACCGTCAACACATGGACACACACACAAACACACACACACACACACAACCACACACAACCACACACAACCACACAGAACCACATAGACAAACACATTCAGGCAGACACACACTTACAAATATAGACTCACAAGGTCACTAGGTTTGCAAAATTCCGGGAATATTCAAGTTGGAAACTTTTGCTAACGTTAGCCACTTGCCAGCTAGACAATTTTTTTCCTGTGGACTATAAACTACAGACAAGGACTAGTCACCTGTTTACGTTGTCAATGGATAATGGATACAGCGTGCTTTTTCGGACAAGAGGACTTCGGACTTTCATTTGACGCATTTGATCATGTCAGGTTGAGAGAAAAATAAAACAGGAATCCATTAATTCTGTCAATTTGATTCAGAAAAGCTAGTTTTTATTGCTCAGCCTTTATTTTGCAGTCATTACTTTTATTTTTCGATAAGTCGCCCAACTCGCGCTTTTTTGATGGACCCCAACAGCCGCGAGTAATTGAGGTGATTGTATACTTTTGAGTGGACATACATACATCCTACTCTCACTGCTGTCAAAAGAGCCTACTTTATACAAATAACAAGTAGTGTAACAATTAATCAATATGCTAGGTAATGACAAAGACGTTCAAATACAACAGAAAGTCATATGTTTACGTTTCTGGCAAACAATATTCCCAATTAGCTGCATCCAGGGTCCAGCTGAGCAAGGCTTGCCTTGTCTTTTTTTCAACTACATTTAAGTTCCCTGTTATAGGTTAACTTTTGCAAAAACAAATTGTCAAAATTTCCAAAATTCCAGAGCTTAACTTCCCATGCAAAGTTTCCGGAAATTTACCAGCAATTTTCCACCACTTTGCAACCCTAATGGTCACTCAAACCACACACAAACATAAGTCAGCATGACACACACAGACACAGACACAGACACACAGACACAGACACACAGACACACACACACACACAGGTAATCTCATTAACACTGGCCTTTACAGGTTATTAGTCCACTTAGTGCTATTCTGGGAGTGCTGAGAACAAGCTGGGATTGTGGCTGAATATCCATCAATCCCAGACCATCAGCCCAAACCATCAGATGTGTGTTTAGCCCATGAGAGCCACCTGGCTACCCCTTCACTACACGTGCCAGACCAACCGTCAGAGTCCAATATGTTGGTCATATTATTTCAAGCGACTGGAGTGGGAGGCCATTGTTTACAGTGGGGAGGTTGTAGCTGTAATTCTGGATTTTGTAAGGAAGCACTGGGGAGACTGGACTTGTGTTTTTCTATGAGATTATCGCAATTAGATTTAAAAACAGTTTCCCATCAAGCACCCACATGACCAGAAGTCTGTGGTAATGAGACCTTGCATCAAATGCTTTTTGTACCATCTGACACTGTACCATAAACACAAAAACTACTAGTTTCTGACTGGTTTAGAAATGCTCAGATTGGTTGAGCATTTTTCTAATATATTGGAATTGCAAATCTTTTTTTTTTTTCTTAGATGAGATTTTATTTTAATCTAAGAGATGTTTATTCTTTCCCTTCTCTTTTTTTATCCTTTGATAGAAAGGCTGCAAATATCTCCAAATATCAGCAAAAGCGTCAATAACGGTACCATACCATGGCAGTCAACAACAAGAGAGAGCAGAGGCCTTAAGTGACTGCTCCAGAGAGAGAGAGAGAGAGAGAAAGAGTGAGTGAGAGAGAGAGAGAGAGAGAGCCACTGTCCCTTTCCAGCCTCTGAGTACGTACAAGCTAAGCCGAGCGGGTCAAACGGAATTTCGCCGTTTCTCAATTCCTCTAATGCCCATTCATACCATCCAGTGGTAGGCCCACTCTTCAGGACATGCATGGCTAAAAAAGGAAACGCCATCTGACCATAACAGTGGACCACACTGGCATATGGCAGCCGATAATAACATCCTAATGATCATCCTCACGGTCAAAGAGCAAAAACTGTACCAGAGCTATGATTTATTTTTCCCCATAATCCTAAAAATGACTGCGCGTAAGGTCACATACAGCTTAAGATACGGCCCAAGGGGTCAAAGCAATCTATTCTATTTCTGAACATGCCTAAAATGGTCTTACATAACACAATCACTGTGAAGGGGATTTTTTTCCCCCCTTCTCGCTTTCTTTCTTTTTTTTCTTTTTTTAAATCATCAAATGAAATCTTGTTTTCAGGAAATGATTATTTCCATCACTATGTACAAAACAAGTGGGCTGTGTCGGTAACCAAGGGCTTGCGTAAGTTCAGTCAGCCTTGCCCTGCTTTGATGCAGGTCAGGCCTGGGCTGGGATGGGCTGGCTATCCCCGGTTCCACCCTATCAATGAATCTGTCGCCACTCTTGGGTCAGCAGATCAGGGCCTTGTCTGATTTAGCACACGGGTCAGCACCAGGCATAGGGTGTGACATACAGTAAGCCAGACCAAAACACTGCGCGTGAGGCGAAAGAAAAACAATTCAGAGCTTCAAGGAGCATGCAACAATCCCAGATGCAGTGGGTTTGTGGGTGTGTGTTTGTGCTTGAGTGTGTATATGTGTGTGTTGATGTAGGTACCGTCCATTCAGGAAGTATTCAGACCCCTTCACTTTTTTTTTTACATTTTGTAACATTGCAGTCTTATGCTAAAAGCGTTTAAATTCATTCCTTCCCTCATCAATCTAAACTCAAAACCCCATAATAGCAAACCAAAAACAGGATTTTGGAAACAATTTCTAAATGATATGCAAAATAAAGGATACATTGAAATATCACACTGAGGGCCAGATATATGACATGAGTGCGCCCACTTCAGGCGTAATTTCTACGCAATATGCGGGTAAAGACATTAACCGTACTTACAAACTCAGCACACTTGGATGAAATAGCAGATTGCCCGCTGCTTAAGCGGATAGCGGCAAGTTGCGCTTCCTGTCTTGTTCATAGGCATTAATGGGAGGGTAAAAGGGAAAATGGGTGTTCGCCACAAAAAGATGGGAGGAGATGTGTAAAGTGCGCCAAATTATATATTCTGTGGTATTTACTAAGACTGCCGGACGAGAGTCTCTAATTTGCGTGGGAATTCTCCACCTCGTAACAGCAGGTCTAAACCAGCTCTGTTCCATTTGTAACGAAACAAGAGGTTATTTAGCATGACATATCAGCTGTTAAATGAAACTAGGTGCGTGCGAGAAATTTGATGCAATTCATTTGTTTTCAAAAATCAGGGTTTTGGGTGGGGATACAGGTGGAAATATAACAGAAATGTAAATTTGTTTGAATGTTTTTTTTTGATATATCATTTAATATAGGCATATAAAAAAAATTCCCACCAGCTAGCTGTTTGGCCAGGTCTTACCCAGAATCACCGCTTCATGTTGGGTGACAACCGCCTTTTCCCCACATCGCTCAAGCACACCGAGTACAGCGCTCGCCTTCTGCGTAGGAGTAACGTTTATCTATTCAGGAAAAGTACTTGTACCTGATGTACACTAACTAAACTAGGTAAATTGTAGACAGAGCAGCATATTCATTCCACTTTCCATGTTTATTTCGACGTTATAGCCTCTCGAGCGCAAGCTCCCAGTGCCATGGCAACCAACGTCAGTGTATTTAAAAATCTCCGTTTCCCCTGACAACACAAACTTCAGTTTTCAAATGTATCCGCCTAGGGCAGCAGTTTTAAAATGCATCGTTTTTATACGCGTTTTAGTGTAAGGGCTAAAGGGAGAAATATTTATGCGTTTCTATAATTACCTGGGTTAGGGTGGACCGGGTCTGCTGTGAACCAAAAGCTCGAATTCTGATTCTAACTCATCATCTATGGTGGGAGGAACAACCAGGCCCATTCCTATTTAAGAGGCACACTGATTACGCAACCAAGTTCTTGTTTGATAAATACTACGCAAAATGCGGAATCAAACAGTGCGTTGTATGCTGTTCGGCAAAGCGCTGATAACGCTGCACTCGCAAATGCACGTAAATGAGGTCCTGAGTGTAGTATTCAGACCCTTTGCTATGACACTTGAAATTTCTATGTTTCTACACCTTGATTCCACCTGTGGTCCATTAAATTGATTGGACATGGTTTGGAAACGCACACACCTATATAACATCTCACAGC
Source organism: Sprattus sprattus (assembly GCF_963457725.1). Taxonomy (NCBI): domain Eukaryota; kingdom Metazoa; phylum Chordata; class Actinopteri; order Clupeiformes; family Clupeidae; genus Sprattus; species Sprattus sprattus. The sequence goes on along the minus strand of NC_137928.1, from coordinate 17,794,374 downwards.
TGACAATGTATAACTGATGAGCCAAGAGGTTGAAGGGACTGCCTGCAGAGCTTAAAGTCAGGGTTGTGTTGAGGCACAGATCTGGAGAAGGCTACAAACAATTTCTCCTACATTGAAGTATCCATAGAGCACAGTGGCCTCCTTAAATCTTTGGCTTCCTAGAGCTGGCCGCCCGGCCAAACTGAACAATCGGGGAGAAGCCTTGGTAAGAGAGGAGACCAAGAATCTGATGGTTATTTGAGCTGAGCTCCAAATCCTGTGACAAGATGGAAGAAACTTCCAGAAGGACAACCATCACTACAACACTCTGTGCTTTATGAACAAGTGGCCAGACGGAAGCCTCTCCTCAGTGAAAGACACAGGAAATCTCGCTTGGAGGTTGCAAACAAACGCACTTGGTCTGGTCAGATAAAACCAAGATTAAACCGTTTGGCCACAATACTAAGTGTCATGTTTAGAGGAAGCCATGCACTACTCATCACCTGCCCAATACTGTAACAGTGTAGTATGGTAGTAGCAGTGACAAGGACTGTAATCACTGCCAAAGGTGCTTCAACTAAATAATGAGTAAAGGGTCTGAATACTTATGTCCATATAATAATGTTTTTCCTTTTTTTTTTTTAATTTGCAAACATTTTTACAATCCTGTTTTCGCCTAATCATTATGGGGAATTGAGTGTAGACTGATGAGGAGAAAAAAATAATTTAGATTGATACAAAATACGTTTTTTGAATGCACTTCAAGTGTGTGTGTGTGTGTGTGTGTGTGTGTGTGTGTGTGTGTGTGTGTGTGTGTGTGTGTGGCATGCAGTCCTTGGGTGTCAGGCGTTGTGTTCCCCGCTGGCTGTAGACGCACTCTGTCTCACGCTCTCAGACATGCGTAGTCCACCCTCCCCACTCCCCCAACCCCTTCCTCTCCTCTCTGGCTGTGTGATGCTACTGTGGGTGGGTGGGTGGGTGCTGTCAGCTCAGCGTGGTTGGAGGTGTGTGGGAACTGTGGGGGGGAAGGAGGGAGTGGAGGGGCCCTCACCGAGGGTGCTGCTCCGGGACCCAGCCCCACTGCCGGGAGCCTTGGGGCCTCTGGGGGTCGGCGGCCAGCTCGGCGGCGAGGCCCGTGCTCATGGGCGCGTGCATGGTGTGCCGCTTGGAGCTGTTCGCCAAGTACCTGGGCCACGGGAAGGGGAAGGGAGGGGGGAGGATGGGGAGGAGACAGGAAGCAGCACGCAGTCAGCTCTTTGGGCTATCTGCTACAAAGGATGATGGCGGGGGGGGCCCAATTTAACGAGGCCAAACCCCTCTAATCATAATAATATAATTTAGCAATTACCAATATACATTGTTTTTGATGAGCAAGCTTAGGTCAAGAGCGAAGCCAGGTGAAGAAAATTAAAATTTAGCTGTCAGTCGAAATGAGAGAGATTGTATTATTAAAGCGTGGGAGGGAGGAAGGAAGGGGGCGGAAGGAGGAGTAAGGGTGGTAAGGGGAGGGGAAAGATTGGTTGTTTTTGTTTTGTTTGATCTGGGAGACAAGAGGTGTTGATTGTGGCGCTGATGGGAGGAAAGCCAGTGCGAGATGAAGAGGAGGGGCCACCGCGACGGTAGCCCCCCACTGGCAGAAAGCAGTGCTGCAGCCTTGTAACACTCACCCCCCCCCCCCCCCCCCCCCCAACTCCCAACCCCCCCACCCTCACTTTCCACTCCCACCCCACCAAACACCTGCCACCAGAGGCCCAGAGCACCCAGCATTATGCCCCCTGAACAACCCCAGACAAAGCAGAAGCGCCCCACCCACCTGCCCCACCCCTCTATTTGCCCCAGTTGTCAGCCCCACCCCTTTATTCGCCCCAGTTCTCGGCACCACCCCTCTATTCGCCCCAGTTCTCGGCACCACCCCACCCCACCCCACCCCACCTCCAGGAGTTACTTACCTCTGCACCGCCTCCTGGTCTGGCTCGCCATCAGACCCCTCCTCGTCCACGGGGGCCACTGCTGGGATGGGGTGCTGGGAAGAGAGAGGCGGAGAGAGAAGTAAGAGGATCCAGCATCTTAACGACCAGGGACTACTTTATTCCCCCACCCATAAGTCCATCACCCAAACTAATAGTGTCCCCTCTGTCCGTCCTCTGACCTGTCTCAGTGCAGGTAGGGACTCAATCCAATACAGAGGTGATTAGTGAAAGGGCCATCATCCTTTTAGAGACGAGCTGATCCCATGCGCTTAAATCAGGATTAGCCCCACAATGTGTGAATACAATGCTCACGCACAAACTTCTCAAACACACACAATCTCCTCAAACAGACACACCCACCCACACACACACCTACACACATTCTTCAAATACATACACACTCCTCAGACACACACACACACACACACACACACACAAACACACACTCTACACTCTATACTTCAGACAAAGACAAAACCATATCCTCCTAGGCAGGCAGGCAGACAGGCAGACAGGCACAAGCAAGCACATACAATCTTCAGACACACCCACACATGCCCTTCTCACACATGCTCTTCACACACGCCTCAAACACGGATACACTACTCAAACACACATCCCCATGCTCTTCAGACACACCCACATACTCCTAGGTAGGGCTGGGCGATATATCGGTATATAAGGAACACCAATGTAT
>NC_137928.1:17781728-17786728 GCF_963457725.1 Sprattus sprattus | reverse complement strand
GAGCTGGTTTGTGTGCATGTGGGATGTGGCACAGTACATGCTGGATATGACGATGTCTGTGTGTTAGTATGTATCTGTGTGGGTGTGCACTTGTAAATGTGTTCATGTTCCATTTTAATATGGATGGATTGCATTGTAACGACTGTGAGTGTGTGTGTGTATGTGTGTGTGTGTGTGTGTTCACCTGCAGTGTGCGCTCCCGGTCCAGACCCATCTCTGACATGGCCTGCAGCACCTGCTCGTTAATGAGCTCAGTCTCACGCTCAGTCTTTACCTGCTCACACTCCACTATCAACTAACACAGAGAAAGACACACACAGACAGGGAGAGAGAAAGAAGAAAGACAAAAGAAGAAGAGAATGAGATAGACAGACAGACAGAGAAAAGAGTGAAATACGAGGTCAGGTAGGCAGGCATGGAGAGAAGAATGAAAATGTCAGAACAACAATGAAGGACAAAAAAATAGAACATTTGAAGTCAAACAAGGATGTTAGCATTTGACAAACGTCGGGAGTAAATGTCAGTTTCAAAACATAACTGAGGAACAAAGCCGAACAGAGGTAGTGGCGGGAAGGCAGGACTGACTTGAATGACCTGTTATGGCCGACACAATTGTGGCTCAGGGAACTCACCCGGTCAAAGTCAGGGTCTGGGTCTCCTTGCCTCATCCACTTGTTCTTACAGATCTGTTCCATGGAAAGGCGTCTGCTGGGGTCCAGGACCAGCATGTGTCGGATCAAGTACTCACAGTCTGAAACACACACACACAGGAACAAGCACGTGTGGTTCTTAACATGCTCACACATTTACGCACCACTAATAGTAATAGTTGACATATAGGTAACCGTTTCCACTTTTATCGGACGGAACGAACTGCTGAACAATAGATCCTTCTCATTTGACGCAACACACACAAACCACAGTCACTCAGAAAGAGAAAGGGAACCACATCCCTTCCTTCAGGTTGGATGCTAGTGCTGCAGCACAGGCTCACGAGACTCAGGCGTGCTTACACTCACCGGTGGACATGAAGAAGGGGATCCGGAACTTTCCGCTGAGCACTCGAGCCCGGAGGTTCTGCAGGGTGCTGCCATCAAAGGGGAGAGCGCCGCACACAAGAACATATAGCACCACACCTAAACTCTGCAGAACCGGTGAGAGAGGGAGGGAGAGAGAGAGAGAGATTATGAGATAAAGAGGGAAGAAGGCAGAATTGGTCTGGAAATGGAGCCTGTGAGGGGATTTACCCAGATGTCTACTTTGGGACCATCGTACTCCTTCCCTTCGAAGAGCTCGGGAGCAGCGTAAGGGGGGCTCCCACACCACGTCTTCAGCAGCTGTCCTCGCGAGAACAGATTACTGAAGCCAAAGTCTGACAACAAGAAGAGAGAGAGAGAGAGAGAGAGAGAGAGAGAGAGAGAGAGAGAGAGAGAGAGAGAGAGAGAGAGAGAGAGAGAGAGAGAGAGAGAGAGAGAATTATACAATCAGAACATATCTGCTTTGCTCTGTGATACTGAATATTTAATGTATTGATTTTATTATTTGATTTATCTCAAATGGGCCCAGTGCTAACTATACATAACGAATTGGCTAGACAACACATACAGTTCTACAATATTTATTTGCCACAACATTTACAGCAGACATCCAATCTGTCAGACACAAGCTCTTTGACTGTTCACATGGTGGGGTCATGACCCTGCTGACACACACACACACACACACACACACACTTTACAGAAGTGAGTATACTCTTGTGCAGTATCACACACGCACAATGTCAAATTATTCAAAATTGTGTCATTTTACAGTAATCACTTTACTAGCAAGTTGAACAGTGGTAGTATAAGTTGCACCAATATTAGAAGACATGTTCTGCCATTCTTCAGAGACCATTTTCAGAGACCAGCTGCTCTTTGCTTAAGGAGTTGTGTTGCACTATCTCTCTATTTTAAATACTCCAAAGGAGTAAACTCTACTAGATTGAAGTCATGCAACATACAACCAGGTCACAGTTTTCACTTTTTTTCTCTTCTTCTTTTTCTTTGGCCAGGATGTGCCTTAGATAGTTATCATAGAATATTCCTCTTCTGCCAAGCCAAGTCAAGACTGGGAATCATCTTTTCAGCCAGTATTTTCATATATCCACAGGCATTCATGGTGCCATCTATAAATGTCATCACCTCAACACTTTTTTCACTCATGCAGCCCCATATCATCACCCTCCCACCCCTGTGCTTCACTGTCGGGCCTAGGCATTCACTGTGGTAGTCCTGGCCAGGTTCACACCAAACATGCTGGTCCTCATCTGAGCCAAACACATTGATCTTGGTCTCATTTGACCGAAGAATGTGCTCCCAACATTCATCAGGCATCTTTTCATGTTCTTCAGTTCAATCTTTTGTACCTAAAGAGCAAGCAAGGTTTTTCTGTTGTTAGAGGTTGACGTTATGCAATGTCCTTCGCACTGTCTGAGCTATCACAGAAACTAAAATTCCCACTAACCCCTGTGCCAAGTCTGAGGCACTTACCCGACTATTTTTTCAGAGCTAGATTGTACTAGCACACTGTCCGTTGCGTCATTTTAGGAAGATGGGCAATGTGTCTCTGATTAGCGGTACTATGGTTCGTTCTATACATCCTGATTACTGGTGCAACGGAGTTTTGACTAATTATAAGTTGGTCACTGATATTCCTGTCTCCTTTTCCATCTGTGTAAAGTCTCACAGTCAGATCTGGCAATTCCTCTGGCAACTTCTTTCCATGTGAAGCCATGACACAGATATGCAGATAGACACAGACATGCAGATAGACACAGACATGTAGATAGACACAGCCCGCACATCAAAAACTGATGAAGTTGTGGTGTTCACAGGTCATTAGAAATTGGAAAATCAATTATTGGTAGGTGATACAATTTTTAAATATTTGACGTAAGAGTGATATTGCACACGGGTGTACTTACAACTGCTAGATACTGCACATGCACACACACACACACACACACACACACACACACACACACACACACTTCTTTACCTGCAATCTTGATGTTAAGGTTGTGGTCAAGCAGCAGGTTTTCAGCCTTCAGGTCGCGGTGCACAATATTGCGGCAGTGGCAGAAGTGCACCGCCGCCACAATCTGCTTGAACTTCCGGCGAGCATCTTTCTCTGCCATCCGCCCGTGGGCCACCAAGTGATCTGAGAGAGAGAGAGAGAGAGAGAGAGAGAGAGGGAGGGGGAGAGAGAGAAGAGAGAAAGTTAGTAGGTGACTATCAGAAAGTATAAAATAGTTAAAAAAAGAAAAAAAAGTGCATGAGAATATGACGAAGCGAGACAAAAGGGACAAAGAGAAGGCATAAAGAGAGAGAGAGAGAGAGAGAAGGCAAAAGTGACAGAGAGAGATGAAAAAGTAATAATAAACAAAAACCTCTGGAGGCAGAAATGTTTTTAGAGCGAAGATGCAAGATATGATCAGGCAGCACGGAATGACAGTGAGGACACGCAAGGAGACGGAGGGCAGGAGGAGACAGATACGGGATCAAAGACACGGAAGAAAGAAGAAGAAAAGACAAGCCGCAAAAAGAGGACTCACCGAATATTTCCCCTCCACTGGCGTACTCTGTTACTAGATAGATCATCCTCTCTGTCTCCATCACCTACAGGAGACACACACACACACACACACACACACACACACACACACACACACACACACACACACACACACACACACACACACACAAGCACAAGCACACAGGTAAACAGCTGGCACACACCAATACATATTTCATCTCTCCAACATGACAGAGAGAAAAACAAAACAAGACAGACAGACAGACAGACAGACAGACAAACAGGTTGCTGGTAGTGACCTGGTACAGGCGGATGATGTGAGGGTGTCTCAGCATCTTCATGATTTGGACCTCCCTGAAGATCTTCTTCAAGTTCTCATCATCAAGCTGAGTCTTGTCCACAATTTTTATCGCCACCTGTTTTTTCCAAAGCAAAAGAGGGATAAAAAGTAACAGAAAATGTTAGAGAGGGGGATAGTGGACGATGAGAGAGAGAGAGAAAGAAAGAGAGAAAGAGAGAGAGAGAAAAAAAAAAAGAGAATTTTAGTGTGGGACTCAAACAGTAGAGTTGAGATGAGCGTCTGGGACATTTGCATTTGCTTTCAATGCAGCAACCCGGCAGCTCTAAAACAAAATGGTGCTTGAGAAACGAGTGGACTTGTGTGATGGACGACAGCCCACTCAAGTCAGGCATGGAGGGAGCCCGCAGCCTCACAGCTTCACTGGAGCACAGTACCAAGAGGTGACCGAGCAATGATACCAAAGCTACACGCAAACACAAAATGGAGGCAGCCATTAGGGAAGATCACCAGTAACTTCTCCACAGATCTGTCCTACAGTTGCCAAAGAGCAGCAATAAAAGTACAACAATTACGACAGGTATGGAATTGTCTTGCTTTCGTGCAATGTACCCATTCATCAGTGAGAGAGAGAGGTTTCCCGGTTCAGCCGAGGACAGGCCGGACATATCTCTCTGATTGCCCCTGCATCCTGCATTCTGCTGGGAGATGGACCATTTCAAAACAAGGCTGCAAGCAGCCTGAGGAAGCACGTCCATTTTTCACAGGTATTAAAGACTGACTGAGAATGGGGGCCCATTTTCAAACCACCACCGTGATTTATTACCCCGTGGTTATCCTCATCAGTCTTTCCTCAACTTGGTGAACTGGGTTCACTTTCTCCAGCACTGCGCAAGTTCTTTCCACATCAGGTCCACACGAGGAGCATTTTGTCCTCCCTTTTCTCCAGGCTAAAGACAACGAGGCCATGCCAAACACAACGCTTGGCACACCGGCCCAGTTCCGCTCGGATATTAGGGGAAAGGGAAGAGGACAGAGGGGCTCTGCTCTGTGTGTGGGTGTGTGTTTGTGTGTGTGTGTTGTGTGTGCGTAGGATGATAGTTCAGGGTGGGGAGGGGGGTGGCCG
>NC_137928.1:17703408-17781528 GCF_963457725.1 Sprattus sprattus | reverse complement strand
AGCGGTTATTTCCTGCCGAGGAAAAGACACAGAGGCAAAAACTTTCAGCGACAGCAGATCACTGAGTCAGTCGTGACTGGCAGGTGAGCCAACACTGAGCCGTTCCTGAGGAGCTGCAGGGACAGTGCAACAAGCAGAATGTTTCTCTCAGCCTGTTTGGGAGATGTTTGCCCTCAGCGGTTTTGTTGTGTGGAGGTGAGATGCTTTGTGGGCAGGTTGCGGGAGAGTATGTTTGGCCCTGGGATGTGCACACTCAAGTGCCCGTGAGACTCAGGGCAAGGGGGCAAACTCAACTGCCCGTGAGGCAAGGGGCAAACTGGGCCTGAGGCACCACAAATGAGTCAAAATCAGTGACACACACGAATATACAAAATCCAGATTTACATTTAGGCCATTTTATAAAATGCAACTAAAAACGGACAGGCACAAACATTCAGATATGTAGCCACATAAAAATTGAAGGAAGAAAATGTCTTCTCTACAAATTTCAATCGTTTTTTTTTTTTTTTTTTTAAATATAAAGGATATAAGGAACACTTTTGACTTCAAGGAGTATAAGAAATCTCTAACTCGTCACAGTGCATATTGAATTGATGAGGCCAAGGCAAACAGAAGCTAGGTCTGAAAACACATTATTTCAGGTTGTTTCATCTCAGTTGTCTAAAACTCAGTGAAACTGCCACCACTAAGGACAAAAATAGAAGACCGATTGCTGCTTTTGAAAAAAATAAATAATAAAAAATAAAAATAAATAGGCTATGCTTTTCTTTTTGAGGGGTATTTTGTCTTACCAAGTTATGCTAATGCTTCATAGATGATTGTTTGTGAATGACTGCCTGCACTGTGTGATAACACTGTGGGTGATGTATCCCAATAGATTCAGATCACAAGGTACTCTGTGGTTCCCACGTCAAGCAGACTTGCCCCAACACTCCACCCTAGAGTCTGCATTCATGATGCTGTTCAAAAAAACACACAAATATGTTTTTGAAGCGCCTGGCTGTTTCATGCACGCTAACGACAGCCTTTTGTTTTCAGCCAGACAATCTCATTCACATCTCCCTGTGTAGAGCTCCTAATGAGACCGTACGGCACCAGCTGTAGTGAGCGGCTGCCACTCCGCTGAATCTCCAGAGGCCTTACGGGCGGCCGCCTGTGCCTCTTGCTGCTGTTTGCATACATGGAGTATAGCTGACGTTCATTTATATGGAGCACAGTTAGTGTACGCATATACGAAGCAAAGCTAGGTTATGTGTTAGGGCTGCAACAACTGATCATTCTTATTGACAAAAATCAACTATAGCAATAGTGGCCACTAATGAAATGGTCAATTAGTTGCTGACGTCACTATGCATATTGTTGCATGCCCGCATTAACTAGCCCATTAGACAAAGAAAGTATTTTTTTTGAAGATGCATTAAGTAGCTACAGTACATCACTTTGCTATAATGAGAGAAAACACACAAAAAAGGGGGCATATTCAGCATGAACGTAAAACATTTGCTCTTATGTCAAATTAAAAACTTACAGTTGAGCTTTACTGTATTAAAGGCCAAAGAGCTTGATTTTGGTATCATCTGACCACATTCTGTCTCCCAATCCTCCTTAGAATAATTCAAGTGTGCAATGGCAGACTTCAGATGGCCCTGTATGCGCCTCCTTGAGCAGGGGGACCTTGCGAGTGCTGCAGTACTTCAAAAAATGACGGCGTGGTGTGTTGCCAATGGTTTTCTCGGTGACTGTGGTCCCAGCTGCCTTGAGATCATTACCAAGCTCCCCCTTTGCAGTTCTGGGTTATTCTGCACCTTTCGAATGATCACTGATACAGCACGAGGGGATACCTTGCATGGAGCCCCAGACCTAGAGCGGTTAACATTTGTTTGGTGTTGCTTCCATTTACGAATAATCGCACCAATAGTTGTCTGCTTCTCACCAAGCTGCTTGCCAATGGTTTTGTAGCCCATTCCAGCCTTGTGCAGGTCTACAATCTTATCTCTGACGTCCTTGGACAACTCCTTGGTCTTGCCCATGGTGGTGAGGTTGAAGGTGTGAAGTATGATTCTTTGGACAGGTTTCTTTTATAAACGTCACCAGTTGAGATCAGGTGTACCTTGTTAGACCTAATGAGGACTAATCTGTGTGCTTCAATCTTGGGCACATAACTGGTCATTGTGAGCCAGAATTCTTGCTGTTTGCTTGGGGGTTCAAATACTTATTTTTTGCATCAAATGCAAAAAAAAGTCATAAATGTTTTTTTTGTTGATATTCTGTTTCTCACTGTTAAAATACACCTACCAATAAAATTCTAGATCACACATTTCTTTGCAAGTGACCAAACTTGCGAAATCGGTAGGGGTTCAAATACTTATTTTCCCCACTGTATGTACACCTTTATTTCTGATGACAGATTCAAGCTTCCTCAGCAAGATGGATACCAGTGTTGCACACATATATGGGAGATGTTCTGCCATTCTTCAGAGGCCATTTTTTTCCAGCTGCTCTTTGCTGAATGAGTTTTGTTGCGCAACCTTTCTACTGAATTCAAGTCAGGGGACATTAGTAAGAAATTGTTAACCACGTCTTAGACAGCATCAACTAACTAACAATCATTATGTTTAGTCATGAATACTTGTGAAATGTCACCAGGGAAGTCAGCAGCAGCACACTGCACACAGGGAAAGACTGTTTTTAAAACTACTTTTAGCAAATGCATCAGTTAATGTATTAATGTATTCAATACCATGTCAGTAGGTGTTGATTTATAACATCTGTTTAATGAGAAAGCATGGTAACTCGATTAATCAAACAAATAAAGGACAGATTAATCGATTATCAAAACATTCGTTAGTTGTGGCCCTAGTATACAAGCATGTAATTTAGCTACAATATGTCTGCATTAAGCATAGCTAGTGTCCACATACATGGAGCATAGCTATAGTATGTGTGGTGTGTAGCATAGCTAGTGTCCACATGCATGGAGCATAGCTATAGTATGTGTGGTGTGGAGCATAGCTAGTGTCCACATGCATGGAGCATAGCTATAGTATGTGTGGTGTGGAGCATAGCTATAGTATGTGTGGTGTGTAGCATAGCTAGTGTCCACATGCATGGAGCATAGCTATAGTATGTGTGGTGTGTAGCATAGCTAGTGTCCACATGCATGGAGCATAGCTATAGTATGTGTGGTGTGGAGCATAGCTATAGTATGTGTGGTGTGTAGCATAGCTAGTGTCCATATGGAGCATAGCTATAGTATGTGTGGTGTGTAGCATAGCTAGTGTCCACATGCATGGAGCATAGCTATAGTATGTGTGGTGTGGAGCATAGCTATAGTATGTGTGGTGTGTAGCATAGCTAGTGTCCATATGGAGCATAGCTATAGTATGTGTGGTGTGTAGCATAGCTAGTGTCCACATGCATGGAGCATAGCTATAGTATGTGTGGTGTGTAGCATAGCTAGTGTCCATATGGAGCATAGCTATAGTATGTGTGTTGTGTAGCATAGCTTGTGTCCATATATGGAGCATAGCTATCGCATGTGTGGTGTGTAGCTAGCATGCATATGGAGTGTAGCTATTGTATGAATACATGGAGTGTAGCTATCTATAAATCCAGAAATCTCTGTGTGTCTGTCTGTCTGTCTGTCTGTCAGTCAGTCTGTCTAGGATGTATCTCCCTGGCGTTAGTTACGTTAGTTATGAGATTACGCATGTAGCTTACGCATGTCATGAACCTGTGCATCCTTGATTTTGAAGATTTCTGAATTCATAGTTCGCGACATATTTGTATTTTATCGTTTGCCGTAGGCACTATGGGTAGTGAGGCACTATGGGTAGTGTAGTAATTCAGAGAAAGAGGGGCGGACCCGCGTGACGTGAATGATGTAATAGTCATAGAACAGTCGGCGTCATAGATGTTACCCCAGCTGATGCGTATGGGCCTGGCATGTAACCAACTGTCATTACCATGCTAAGAAGTATATTGTAGTATATTGTAGTTTGATGTATTTGTATAAGAGTTAGCTTTCTATTCAAAGTTGCTGGACTGCACTAGTATATGTTAAATCCATATTAAGTGTACCTTTTGTATGTATATATGGAGCGGTGACATGAGGAGCTCAGCAATGCCAGCAGCCTCTTCACATGGTGCTGCACTACTTGAGATAGGGCCAGAGAGCGCAACAGGAGACAGGAGTCTCTCCTTATAACACATCCACCCGCAAACACACACACACTCGCTATCTCTTACTTTCACTCTCTTTCTCTCACGCTCACGGTCTCACACACACCCACGCATACACACACACACACACACACACACACACACACACACACACACACACACACACACACACACAAATTATGTTGCATTACAAAACATGTCACAAAAAAAACAACCCCCCCCCCCCCCCCCCTTTTTAAAAAGATGAGAAAGTTGAGTAGACCCTGACACAGCACCACTCATGCCCATGCCCCACACAGGGTCTGACTGAGGAGCGGATGTGGCCCTGACTTGGTCCCAATCCGATGGGTCTGCGTCCAGTTCCATTGCAGAGGCTATCTGGGGCGTGTTCTGGGACCCACCAGGAGAAGAGTAAGTGGAAGACAGTTTAGCAGACAAGCCAATCATGAAGATACATACATATATGTGTAGTTATCTTGTTCAGAATCTTGTCTGGTCTTGCCTTTTGCCAGGCAGGCTGAAAGGAGTGACCACATGTCGGAAAGCGTGGCAGTAAAGATAGCATCACCAACTCCATGTGGGGTGTGTGGGGGATGTAAGGCGCAGAAAGGTTTCTTATCTTTATTACCGGACCAAAAGTGGAACACAGTGAACAGTGTACTTTCCGACAGAGAGGAGAAACGAAGAGGAGGGCATGGGAGGGAGGAGAGGAGAGATGAGATGGAAGGAAAAGAGAGAAGACTAGCGGAGAGAGGAGAAGAGAAGAGAGGAGAGAGGAGAGTTGCCAATGACTGCATGCCAGCCGGGCCGCACAAACACAAACAACAGCCCATGATGACTCAGCATGTGCCAAAAGCTGTGGTACGGTTTGTGGGCAAACACTGTTATCTAAAAGGCTACAGTATACGCACTCATGCTCATTTATAAGTGTGATTCTGTGAGTGTGTTTGTGTGTGCGTGTGTGTGTGTGTGTGTGTGTATGTGTGTGTGTGTGTGTATCTGACCACATTATGACAGCAGGGCTAATAGCTGCACGCGTAGGTGTTTCTGTGTGCGTACATGTACATTCATGGACATGGAACTACTGTGTGTGAGAATGCATCACACCTTGGAGTGAAATCTGCATGTGTTTGCGTGCGTGCGTGCGTGCGTGCGTGCGTGCGTGCGTGCGTGCGTGCGTGCGTGCGTGCGTGCGTGCGTGCGTGCGTGCGTGCGTGCGTGCGTGCGCGTGTGTGTATGTACACTTCACCACAAGGCAGTATCTGTGTTGAGATCAGCACTGACACCATCTAAATCCTACGGTGCACACCAACCAACAACCTCACAATGACTCTTTCTGCCCCTTATTCAAAAGCCACCGTTTAGAAACACAAGATTATCTGAAAGTAACATCAGACCACATAGTCCCATTGTCCCTTCTTGTCCAACACCGGCACCTCAATGGAACCCTGCCAAGCTGCCAACACCGAGACCATGTTACCTAGCCATCTAGTCCTCAGTTATGGGAACCGACCATGTTTCATCCACCTCCCAGCCCTACTGACCTGACCTGACTAAGCAGACGGCCATAATGCTCTCGGCTGGCTCAATTAGGGCGCAGAAGAGCAGCGGCTCCTGGAAGAGGATGGTATGGTAGGTGGGTGGGTGGGTAGGATGGGTCCCTCAGGAGAGGAGGCATGAGAAATGCTGCAGCGGGTGGAAGGCTGGATTGATCCGAGCCCCTGGAGTGAGAGAGATGGGGGGAGTTCACCAGCTCAGCAGCACTCTGTGATGACCGTCAGCCTGCCCTTCAGCTGCAGCTGAGCTAGGGGGATTTATCAACACGACTCTGAAAAGGAGTCAGAGACAGAGAAGAGAAAGGGAGAGGGGAGAGAGAGAGTAGAGAGAGAGAGAGAGAGAGTTAAACAGACAGATAGAAGGAGAGAGTGAGAGAGCTAGGGAGAGAGGAACAGAAGGGAGGGGTGGTTTAAGATGAAGAAAAGGAGGCCGTTGATGACAGAGTGAACGGAGATGAATGAAGAGAGAGGGAGACAGAGGGAGAGGAAAGAGTGACAGCAAAGGAGACCGAACGGGAGACAGGAGACTGAACGGGAAGATGATCTTCAGACAGAGAACAAAAGAGAAAAAAAACATAAAGGAGGATTGGGGAAGAGATCTGGAAACTGTATGGAAATACTAAGTGAGTCAGACAATCCTAAGACTCTCAGGTCCACGGGGGCTGCGTTTAATTGTACGTCTCTGCGGCGTCTTGCCAGTGAGAACATTTCTCTCTGATCTTCCTGAAACGGATGTGTCCAGTTCCTCCAGACTCCTCACTTAAGTCCCCTCACGCGATGACACTGCACTTTCCCCAATGTCATTAAAAACAACGGCAGAGAGGAGCAGCAATGCACAGCTACAAATGCATGCCAACAGTAAGGCCAGCCTCGGCTTCAGCAGTGCGAAACCAGTAAAGGGGGGGGGGGGGGGAGCTATGTGTTCTTTTACTGGGATCAAGCCCACTAACAGTCAGGTCCAGTGTGCACATATACACAAACACAATACAGCATCTTTTTTATACTTTCTTGACTGTTACACAAACACAAGAAACAGCAAACACTGTCATTATCATCATTATCTTACCCGCTAACACACACACACACACACACACACAGAGGGGGCTCTCCCATAATCACTGGCAGGCCTTAAACGAATCCACTATAGACCCCAGCGAGTTGCCAGCGGTCAGTCAGCACACTGTGCATGTTTGTGTGTGTGTGTGTGTGTGTGTACGCACACCATGTGTGACATTGAGCGTGTGTATGTGTGTGTGCATGTAAAGCGATCCCGGAGAGATGAGCACGTCTCCGTGGAAAAAGCATCACGCGCCTACAATGCTGCCACCCAATTTTCAAGGGGACCTGCGTCCCAGTGCTCTGCCTCTGCCTGTCTCTCTCGCTCTCTCGCTCTCTCGCTCTCCATCCACCGCCCGACCACTGGGACACAGGGGGGGAGAAGAAGTCACCATCCTAAATATAGCTGCTGATACAGAGGGGTAAGTGGCCAGATACCAGAGCCCCTTGCTGGAGAGCTGAAGCAGGGGCAGTTCCGGAGGTGGAGATGGGTGGGGGGGGGGGGGGGGGGGGGGTGGACTGGATTGATTCGGACAGAGGGAATGAAACCTAAGGGGTGATGGAAACCTGGAGAAAGTGGGTGAACTGCGCGTGCGTCGAGTTTAAGGCCACCTGCTCATCCTCCTCAGTCTTTGTGCTTTTGTGGTCTTTTGAACTTGAGAAGAAAGGCAGACGCCGCAGCGACGCATGTTAAGATCAGAGACAGACGGACGAGCTGCGAGTAGGGGAAACCAGGTCTGATTAAATCATGGCAAAGTGACGATACGCCGTCAAACGCAGGAGATAAATTACCTCACAAGGAGAGTCGCACGGCAATTAATGTGGCCACCATTTTACTGCGCCTGTAATGGTGTCATACTAACGCTTATCTAAGCACGAAAAATACACCAGAACGGACCGTGCTGGAACGACATCTAACACGCTCTGTCGTGATTAGGTGTGTGTGAAATGGAATTCTCACTTAAAACGTTAAACAAATGTCCACGGTCCTGATGAAAGGACAAGCTATCATCACGCTTTAGAGTTGGTCTGCTTGTCTTCAGAGAGCTGGGAACGTTATTAAACAAGTGCTTCCCAGCAACTCGGTTGTCTAACATTTGGAACAAAAAATGAATTGAATTACAATTCAGATGACTGAAGTCATAAAATATGCACAAGATCCAAAACACATACCAGTACCCCTTGCCCTAAGGCGAAAATGTTAGAAACAAATAAATAAATGAAATGCTTAATAGCATGGGCTGAGTGGTTGCCCCTGGAATCTTCTCCATATGAGGACACACACACTCACACACAAGAACAGTAACTAAGGGGTAATGAAATCAAGTCGAGCATTGAGACTACAACTTGCCAAATTACTTGAGGAAGTAAATGAAATCTCGGCACGACACGCAGCTCTGCCTGTTATCTAACTGCGCTTGTCAAGGCTGCTCTTCCCAGACACAAATCAAGAGTTCAAGAGAGGAGCAAGAACACACCCACCCACATAAACACATACATAACGAGAAAAGAAAAAAAAAAATATGGGTGTTTGCCACATGCGGAGAGGTGCTATGATGTAAACCCCTGGGACAAGCCGGGGCTTGAGTCAGGCGCCCTCACCGGTGCTTGCCCCGTCCTGACTGCCTCACTGCTGCTGGCTGCTCTCTGCCAACCATCCTGCTCACAAACTCACTCCCATCCCCAAACGCATAAAGGTAGCCTCACCGTGCTTGGCTGCCAGCTAGGCGCAACCCCGGCCTCAGCCAGCCATTACGCCAGGCTGCGGTAAGGTCACCAGGAGGGGGGGGTTGTAACGCGCCTGGGCACACACCACACACTCTCCCTCACTCCCTCCCCTCTGTCCTTCTCCTCTGCCCCAATCCCTGACACAGTCACCTTCTCCTTGATTGTGGAAAAGGACCATAGGGCACTGATTAAGTATGACTAATGCTGGCTGGAAAGGTGTTGATACGTGCATGCCTGAGTCTCTCTCACACTCTGTGTGTGTGTGTGTGAACTGCATCAGCAAACAGCTTAGGTGAGCCAGCCTAGTTAAATGCCCGGGAAAAAATGGCATTGGCTTTTACAGGCAGTGTGCCTCCACGTGACCGCATCCTCATTTCATAAAGGGACGATTTCTCTGTTTGTCATTGACAACAAGCTAGGCTAGGCAATGTCCTGGAAAAGAAAAACGCGACAGACACTTCGCAGCATGCTCGAGAGGGTTTGATGCCAATCTCGTGCTCTTTCTTCCCTAATCTTTTCTTTTTTCTTTTCAAATCGAAAAGTGACACAAGAATGAGAGGAAGACTCGAGTGTAGGGAGAAATAAAAATAGTGCTGGTCAAGGCCCCTTGATTCAGTATCATATCATTAGACATCAACGCTTCCTCTGTTGAGGCGGTTTACAAGAAGCAGGCCAACACCACCCTTCTCAGCCAGCACAAGCATGAAATGACCCTTCAATTGCACAAGTCGTCCTTGGTAGGACTTTGGATGCGCTTGCATGGATGAGGAAACAGCAGCCTTTTATTTACGCGAGTGCTGCTTCAAGGTTGGCTAGTGTGTAAGACTACAGGGTATAGGTGACTCTCCTCATTGCTCAACATTATTACTGTAAGTTTGTGTGTGTGTGTGTGTGTGTGTGTGTGTGTGTGTGTGTGTGTGTGTGTGTGTGTGTGCATCTATCTATAAATCCAGAAATCTCTGTGTGTCAGTCAGTCTGTCTAGGGCGTATCTCCCTGACGGTAGTTACGTTAGTTATGAGATTTCGCATGTAGCTTACGCATGTCATGAACCTGTGCATCCTTGATTTTGAAGATTTTTGAATTTATAGTTCGCGAGATATTTGTATTTTACCGTTTCCCATAGGAAACAATGGGTTATCGTTTCCCGTCCCGTCGGCACTATGGGTAGTGACGTCACAATCAAACAATATACGCGTATAAACTATCCTGCCTTCACTCAAAGTTTAGAATACCGTTGGATACGAGGTCCGCATTCAAATTCTTCTTGGTGAACAGATACAGACTTTTGCTCAGGTAATCTTAAGACAGTGATTGATTTGATCTATTCGTTTATTTTTAAGCTTCTTTATATTAAGTTTCAAAGTAATGTAGCTTACGCATGTCATGAACCTGTGCATCCTTGATTTTGAAGATTTTTGAATTCATAGTTGGCGAGATATTTGTATTTTAGCGTTTGCCGTAGCCTACAGTGCAAACCCATGTCACCGTTGTAGCGGTGTAGTCTACTCCACTCTTGCGTTGTGATTTTGATTGGCACCCAGCCTTTTGTTCACAGGTTTAATGAACACAGAGCAAAGGCGATCACACACAGTATCTTCCGAATGACAGCCTCTCCCAGCAAGGGTAAATGCAGACTGAGGTTTATAATATTGCAATAATGAGAAAACAAAGTAAACGAATTACAACAGATACATCGGGACAATTTTTTGTGAATGATGTCATAGTCATAGAACAGTCGTCATCATATATGTTACCCCCTACGGGCACTGCACTAGTGTAGGGTAATGACAGCCTATAAGTGATCATTGATCTCATGCCTGGCCACTGATGTATAGTTCAAAAGTGCAAGTCTATACCAAGACTATGGAAAGTATTTAAAATGTAAATGTGCAGCAGTGGTGCATATGCCCTGTTACATCCAGGAAGATTTATCTACAGCAGAAATCTGTGTGTAACTTACACTTGATTGTAAGAATACCTTGGGCAAACAACACCACAGCACAAAATGTGTCAATTGAATTGCTGACTGGATTACTGAGGCGTCAGACAAACGTTTTAGTGACATCATCAAAAATGTGTTCATGCTGTTACCCTGACATCACTCACAGTCTTGCCTCAAAAGGATATTAGGACTATGTAGTTGGTGACGGTCTCCAGTAGGCCTAACCATGGAATAAGGCCTCTCTATGCCACTTTGTGCAACCAGTGAATGAGAAAAAAAACACCATACCAAACATCCAAATTAAGTTAATCTCTCTAGGGAATTTGAAATTTGGTAAACTCTACCATTTGCAGAAAGTACAACGTAACGATCTGTTGCTGGCATGGCCTAGTTAATTTAGCCTATTGTTTAGCTGGCTAAGAAAGCATAGGGAATAGTGGCTAGGTGAAATGCATATCTGATGCCTTCTCTGCCAATGACCTCCGATTATACTTATTATACATCATACTCCTACAGTAGACCAACACCACTGCTGAGTAAAACTTACAGCAATAAGCTCTACACTACAAGCCTAAAATATTTTATAGGTAGCCTGTGTGTGCCCTTCATTCTAATCTAGTGGTGTACTTACATAACTCCCCTAAAAGGATGAATTATCATTATAATGTGGAGGTTTACTTACATAACTCCACTAAACGGATGAATATTCAGGTTCATAATAAAAACAGCCCCTTAAAAAACAAAATCAGAGTACTGTATTAGATGTATTCTTTTACACAACTTTTCGCAAAACAATTTAAACATTTTTTTTTTATCTCTAATGTCTACATTTCTGACTCCCATGCAATGCCCTAATAAGGGAGGTCTCTAAATGTCAAGACACCAACCAATGTGTTTCTGCCAACAACAATGACAGGGATTGTGCCCGGTCTTATCACTTTTACTTTCCGTAGCCTGCTTCTGGTTTATGTATGCACCTGGCCGGTCTCTCTCTCTCGGTCTCTCTCTGGCTCTCTCTGTCTCTCTCTCTCTCTCTCTCTCTCTCTCTCTCTCTCTCTCTCTCTCTCTCTCTCTCTCTCTCTCTCTCTCTCTCTCTCTCTCTCTCTCTCTCTCTCTCTAGTGTCACAGCAGTGTCAGGTGATGGAAGAGCCATGCAGATGTTTGCTCAGGACATCACGTCCCTGCCTCTTTCCCAGCCATGCAATCAAGCGCTTTCATAACACTAGCATGGCCATAACGAAACTGACACTGCATATAAGCCGTTAATTGATGTGTCGTTCACAAACAGCCCTAACCAGGGTCAGCACTATCAATACATGGACCACGTGTCTGACCCTGCTTTATCGGAGTGAAGCATCTCTCCAGAAACCTGTGTGTTGATTTGCCCCCACAACATTCGGAAAGAGACCTTAAATACAGGTGTCTGATTGTCTGCCTTCCAATGCCAGGGATTTCGAAGGTCTTATGAGAAAGAAGATTTGTCAGCTTAGTTAAACTGGCTTACAGCCTAGGGAAAGTCCTCCCAGGTGACCTCTAGTGATCCACCAGTCAATCATGTTACGAACCATACAGGCTTCTGTATACGTGTGCTACATTTCCTCTCAATCATTAAAAATAAGGTGACAGTCACGATACAACTGTTGTGTTTTCTTTTGTCATTCTGAGTGTGTACATAACTGCAGAATAGGAAAATCCCAAATATTGATAGAGACCTTTAGTTACTTACAGTAGGCTACACAAGTCCTCTGCCAACAGAACATCTGCCTACAAGACGCCCACACTTATGCAAAAATCATGCATACTAACATGGATATACGTCAATACGTGAGGAGAATTTTTCTTGATTATAGTATACATATGATTACTTTGTCGTTAGATACGCTGTATACACTTACAACACGACACCCACTCCCCAAAACGGGGGCTCACACACACATACGCGCGCACACACACACGCACACACACACACACACACACACACACACAGCAAAACAAGCACCGTGCCAAAGGGTAAAAGAAATGCTGACCGAAGCATTAACTCAGTAAAACGAAAAATGGTAAGTTCAACGTAACTGGATAGACAATGAAGTGCAGTGCATATTTGTCATCTTGCTATCAAGTACCACAACCAGCTAGCTAGCTAGCAAGCAAGCTAACAAATGTCCTGTCTGTTAACAAAACCACTTCTTGCGGGATGATCGGATCCCAAATCTAAAGACTAAAACACTTCCTTTCATTTTAAATGTCAAGATCAAGGCTATTGTTTATTCGTCATGTATATAGCACTGATTAACAAACTGATAAATGTCATGAATATCTTTCTAGTGATAACCAAGAACCATTTACAAATGAGCAAAGCCGTGGCGTTCATCCTGACGCTAGAACCGGACTCATCTATGCTAGCTAGCAAACCCTATTTTGTCTCCTCTCCCCGGCGCTACCCTTCTCTCAGTCCTTTGCGCAGACATGTCACCTAATTTCTCGCAATTATTGTAACACGGTTAAAAAAAACATAAGGTTTAGCGTTAGTAAGAATGCCGTTTTCTGTAATTTCATATTCCGAGTTTACACCCCCGCACTACGCAAAGCGACCAAGAGGGTTAGCCATAACCGCTCAATACAGCCCGAAGGCCCGATCTTCAGCCTAAGAAGAGACACCAGCTCGGCCCAACAATCAGATATGGATGCCTACAAAGCGATGACAACCTGGATATGATCGTTCTGTTTAACGCTTTCCATGTCTTCTTACCTTAGCTTTTGTGATGACATGTGTGGCTAGTTTAACGACGGCGAAATTCCCCTTGCCGATGGTCCGCTCGATTTCGTAGTAGCCCACTCGGGCTGGGGGGGGCCTGCTGCCTGAAGGGTGGCCAGGGTTAGTGATGCACCCCGTTGCCGGGGAAGGTCTACCGGGGTGGTTGACCCCGGGTGATGGCTGTGCTCGGTTCTGGGCGCTGATACCTGCGGCCGGTCGGCTAGAGTGCGTAATCCCGGCCGCAGCGGACCCAGCTGCACCTCCGCTTGACACGGCCGCCATCTTCTTGCCTCTCTGCGGGAACAACAAGCAGCCTTGCGCAGCGCGCACCGCGGGCACGCCCCCGCCTTGCGTCATATTACGTAGACCAGCCCTCCGCAGCGCCCTCCCTAGGATGTAACTATAGCAACTACTGGCGTAACAATGACTTCATCCCTTCGAAAACGCATATTGTCGTTGCCTTGGCGACCGATCCTCACTTCGTCACATCATCCAAAGAATAAAATACCTTTTATCATATACTGTACGTATTTCACTGGGTCTTAAAATATTTAGCTATATACTTTTGTATTTAACAGCGGTGACAATCCTTTGTGAAGTGCCTCTATCAGTGGAGAAAAAAACACCATGCATTACCATGACAACAAAAGTGTCCCTGCCTGCCTCCTCTCTTGCCCCTCACCCTAGGGAGCGCGCCCTGCTGGCAGGAATGTGAGCGACGTACACGCGCCTCTCATGCACACGCTGCAAATACAAAGGAAAAGGTTCAGGGTGGTATGGTAGCACCTGCAGTAAGCAACCTGAGAAACAAAACATCGTGCACTGATATACACATTTAGAGTAAAGACTGGCAGAATTATTTATTCAGAGATAACAAACTAGGCTATTTCATTTTCTTCAAACGTTGAAAGGTCGTTTTTGGCTGACAACCTGACCTTGAATAAATAACTGCCAAAAGACAATGCTGTATTTGTCATAGGCTATACTCTGCCAAGTCAGACAAATAAAAGTGTGTTTGCAGTTCTGGGGGTTGTGGTCTACATGTTATTATACTCTCCAGAGAAGTGGTTGCATGTTGTTTAAAAAGTTGCCTGGTTGACTGAATAATCCTGCTTGGAGCAACACCCCACCTGGACTCAGATTTACATTGTATAGGTACAAAACTAAGGTGACATTCCTTGTACTTAACCATCAAAAGTTTTTTTTTGGTTGAGGTTTATTATGTAGGCTATATGTAAGCACATACTAATAAACTAAATTCAGTGTCATTTTGCTAACATGGAACTTTTTTGTATTATGTTATATCTTATCTAAATTTCATAGTTTTTTACAAAGTAATTTCCACCACTGCCTAGGGTAGCTTTGCTTCAGCTCAACTTCTCTCAGCGTGTATTTGGTAGCTTGCAAAGTTACTCTCAAAGTAACTTCCCCAACACTGTGTTTGGCTATAGAGGCATTTAGGACTCAAATATAAGATGGCAATGCAGGCTATCCAGACCATAAACACATCTACAGATCCAGACTATAGTGGTTCGTAAGGTCAGTCACTCGGGAGTGACTATATAGCCCCGCATATTTCAAGCCTACCAAAGTTTCGCCCTGAAAACGGAGGTGTTTATAGCAAAACAACAAACAGACTGTGTAACAGAGTGGAGCTTGACTTCCGAAGGAGAGGGGAGTAATCAAGCACTGCACAGTGCACACAAGGTTGGAAGACGTGCGCACCATAAAAAAAAAAAACAACAACAACAATCTAACCTTCTTGGCTGTTTCAATAAAGCTTAAATCGTTCGAATTATGTTGATGCCAAAAAAAACATTCACTAATGTGACTATATAGCAACCCAGGCTAGATAGCCCTTACACCTGCGGTGAACTGACGGCCAAGTCTGCCAAGTGAAGGTCTCTCTCTCCCTCTCTCGGGTCAGTTAAGTTCAAATACTTGCTTTATTGATTTGAAACAGTAGGCTATTGCCAAAGAGCACGTGGGCAACAAAACACATACATAGCCTAGAGGGATACAATTAATACAAAAAATAAAAATGATTTCCTGTTTTGTCACGAATGTTATATTAAGATCTAGTTAGATAGCCTCCACCTTCCCAACCGACTAAAGCTGATCTCCCTTCAAAAAAGAAAAGAAGACAAAGAGCCTCAGGCAAACTTTACTTAGCCCCCGATCAAAAGCTAGAAACGTCCCCTAAGCGATAGGCGTATCCTGATTTGTGACCTATCTTGTTATGTGTAAACTACAGCTATCAAATAACTCGTATGACAAGTTAGCTTAATCAACCAGTCCGAGAATGAGTTGGTGAATATTTTAGCAGTTGTATCATCTCGTAACCCACGACTCTTTGGAGGACATCACGTTGTATGACCAAAACGAATAAACAGCGACATCTGCTGCACATTAAACGACTAGACTACAACCTCGTCGCTTGGTTGTATTGTTAAAGGCTATGGTGTCGGGAAAGTGCGCTAGAATTACCCCTCTCTTCTTTGCTTGCATCTTCCTCCTAACCATCATCACCGCCACCAGCGTACTCAGTGCTATGGAACTAAACAAGTGAAAAAAAAAAATCTGCATGATGGAAAATACAAATGGAAGGTTAAAACAAATCATCAAAACTACAACTTCAAAGCACTGAAATGGATTTAAAGCACACTCAAATATTTGTTTTCTTTATTTTCTCTCATACAAAAACCCTGGTTTGGTTTTAAACTAAAGAGGGTAAAAGGTGTGTCATCATCAGAACTATAGTTTTAAGATTTCCGGCTGTTTACTCATCTCCTTGGGGTTAATCTTTACACTGTGAGGAGAGCATTAACAGACATGTGAGAAATGTCATGCTGGTCATGTGCACACTGCACTTTGCACTGGGGGAAACAACACAGGCATACGCTGTGCTGCATCTAAATAACATGTCCCCTTCTTTTTGTGAACAAAGGAGAATTCAATAGAAAAACCGGTAAGATGATACAAATATTTCAATATTGTAATAAGTACAATTTCAAAGGGTAATGTTAATCAACCACTCATCCTAATCCATTTTATGATGGTATTGTTCTGCTTATATGATGGTAGACTTATATGATGGTAGACTTTTTTTCTCAATTCCATTTTTTTTTTTAGGATATAATGGATATAACCTTTAAAGTGTTGAAGTTCATGCTTCTCTCTTTGCCTTGGTGGACGAGTGACCAAGTTGCACTGGCCAGTCCATTCATCCTCTGTGAGTTGAACTTTCCACAAAAGCCTAGTGAGAATGAAAACACAGCAAGCCACAGCCTGCAAGTAAACTGCTCAGGGCTGGGCCTCGGGGCTGTGCCTTCAACCCTGCCCCCTCAGATTAAATCCCTGGATCTGAGTTATAACAACATCACTGAAATCAAGCGGTTTGACTTCACACACCACTTATGTCCTATCTCCCAGCTCATCCTCAGCCACAACTCCCTTGAAAAGATTGATGATGGGGCTTTTTCCAGCCTGCACGGACTACAAGAACTGAATCTCAGCAGCAACACTCTTGGGGTTGTGACAGAGGGAATGTTTCAGGGACTAAGGAACCTCAAAGTGCTTGATTTGAGACATAACCAACTACGATGGATCCACAAGATGGCATTTACTGACCTGACAAACTTGGAGGACTTGTGGCTTCAGAACAACAACCTTCGTACTGTCCCAGAAGGTAAGAGGTGACTAATATTTAGTGTTCCAGCTTTATACGACACCAAGTTGATCAAAAGATGTTTTGTGATGAGAGCATGAGTTGAAGTTATGAATTCCACAGTAGTAATTTAATATAGCCTATAGCTTTTTATTATCTCTCTAAACTCTATACTTATTAGAGTAAAATATATACAGAAAATAATCTTTTTTTGTCATTATTTCAGCCATTAACGTACTGACTGGACTGAAAACTTTGTCATTGGGAACCAATAGTCTTTCTCAGCTGCTGGCTAGAGATCTCAATAGCTGCCCAGATCTTAAGATACTACAACTGGAGGACAACCAGATCTCAACTTTGGCTGCTGAAGCATTCCGAAACCATGAAAATCTGAAGGTGATGTCATCTGAATATTACCAGATGAAGTGATGGGAATTGATGTTTGGCTCATGAATCTAGCGTAGATCCTACCTGCAAAAGTAAACAAAACTCAAAATGTAAACAATTTACAACTGCTGAGCACAAAGGCTTACAGACTAATGGCAAAACCATTTGAGTTTGTCAGTGGCAGGAACAAGCCATTTATCTGTTGACTCCAAGGTTCATATAATGTAGAATAGGTCAATATAGGTCAAAATATATTATGTTCCCTAACAGAAAGTTGATTTAAGTTTCAACCAGCTGGGGGAGCTCCATGACACCACGGTGAAGTTTCTCTGGGAGCAGGGAGTCGACCTGCGTCTCCATGGCAACCCCCTTAAATGTGACTGCGGATCTGAGCAGAGGAGCGGGGGTCCTGCGTGGCTGACTGATTGGGTATTGTGCCAGGGGACGTTCGGGTCCCTGCAGGGGGAGAGGGCACCTCTGACGGTCCATACAACAGTCGTCCTTACTGGGGTTCCAGGGAAATCTCTGACGATGCCGTGCAGGGACAATTACAATGGAAGTGAGTCCACCACTAGAGGGCCTGCTTGTCAAATATCTTCACATACTTGTCTTGATTCGATTGCATTTTTTTTGCTTCTATACAGTAGAAATAGTCTTGATGGTAGTGTATCATAATGACGGGTCTAAAATCAGTAGCTCTATTGTGTATCTGAAATGAGAACATATACACAACCATGTCTGTTTGGAATTACCCAGAAATGGACTTCCAGGGAAACTCAAATTCTATCAATCAAATCAGGTGCAGAATTAATTGAAAATAGTCAAGACATTGAAAAAGTTAGAAATAATGATTTCTGAAGAAATAACAATTTTGTGGTTGAAAATTTGATTTCATCAAAGAATCCTCCATTTGCAGAAATGACAAACTCTGCAGCATTACAGCTTGACTGCTTCTTCACTAAAGAGGTCTTACATTATTTGGAGCAACTGGGTCTGGGGGCTGTAGAATAAAATTGGCCCTCAAGTGCCGTCTACGAGGTATGGCATGGCATTAAAGTTGTTAAAATGAGGTAATAGCCTTCCTTGGTAAAGATTTCTTCTTCTCTTTACAAAGTCCATACTTTACTAGCAACCAACCCTCAGTCCGTCCCATTTTCTCTACAATACTTGTGAGATGTTGTCAAGCACTCCTCCAGCATCCTTTTACTGCGATCCAAACACCGCAACATGTTCCAACCCAATATTTGTTTCCTTTCGCTAATGTTAGTCTTTTCCTTTCCTTGGCCAGCCTCAGACATGTGATTT
This sequence comes from Sprattus sprattus, assembly GCF_963457725.1. NCBI lineage: Eukaryota > Metazoa > Chordata > Actinopteri > Clupeiformes > Clupeidae > Sprattus > Sprattus sprattus. The sequence continues at coordinate 17,762,949 of NC_137928.1, read as the reverse complement.
TCTTGAAGGCCAACATTCCAGAGCCTCTTTACTTCTGACGACCAGACTAGAGTTTTATTGGTACCAGTTACTCAAGTCAAGGACCTGTAAAGCAGCTGGTGTAGCTTGCCGATTTCTATCTTAGAACAGTTTTACTTTCTTTGAACAATATAATATAATGTATTGAAGCACTTCTGAAGAAAGCTCTTCCTCTTTGAATTTCCTAGACCATAATCAATTCCATAAGTGCTGATACTCAAGAAGCACAAAGGCCAGTTTTATTGCGTCCTTAAAAAGCACAAAGTCGAACACATGTAATAGCAAAAGGGTTTTCTAAGGATGAATCAGTCTTTTTAAACAAGATTATGTAGGATTGCCTAACATAATCTGCCATAGAAACACAGGAGTGATGGTGGCAAAAACTTGGCCTTCCACATCTATGTAGATATTCCATAGTGTATAATCAGCCATTTCAAGCTGTAGTCTACACTATATTTCTGATCAATTTATGTTATTTCAACAACAAAAACAGGGTCATTTCTCAGCAATTCAAAACTGTTTAACATATTCTGATGAACATGATCCATGTGCATATTCTGATGAACAACTAAAACTTCCCCATTCTCACACGCAGGAATGGTTAAGTATTGGAAGACCCCTGTCGGATGGCTGACAAGCCGAAGCTCCTGTGACAGCTACAGAGACATTAAATGCCTCTGCAATGGAAGCTTGACTATACTGAACTTTAGCTGCCAGTACAATGGGCTTTATTACTGCTTCCAAGAGGACAAACAGGAAAGAGTCATCCTCCCATACAGAGTCCTAGCACTGGGCTCCTGTCAGAATCCCATGCCTAAACCAAGGTTGTCCAGAGAAGTTAAGGTTGACACACAAGACACAGTTTCTGATAGTCACTTCACAGCTGCTGTGACATCATCTGTGTTGGTGACCTTTCTTGGAGGGTTTGCCCTCGGCACGTTCAGCAGATCCCATCTCATCAGATGCCTGCGAAATGTAAAGTCACGTTTACAACTACAAGGGGTCGACCACCGCAGAACCTCAGAGGACAACACCGACCAAATTTCCATGAGGACAAGCCCCTCGGGATTCAACAGCTCAAACTTCAGGAACGAGATCTCCCTGGACGATGATGACGCGAGCACATCGCACTCTACTCCCGTCAAAGCTCCAAGGAGCTTCCGCTCGAAGAGGGAGCAGGCAGAGGAAAGCGCACACCAGGAGGAAGGAGACGGCGACGGCCAAGAAGGCTCCAGCAGTGCAGCTCCATCCATGAGAAATCAGGAACCTCCAGGGACAAACCTCCCACCGGACGACCAGGTGCCACCAAGGGCGGCAAGACGGAGCAGAGTGATTAAGCTCTACAACTACGATGAAGAGGGCCATCATTATGGCCACATCAGGGACCCAGAGGGGGACATTGATGGTGCACCGCGGCCAAAGCAGAGGGTACAATCTCTGAACCGCCTTAACGCCATCATGGGCTCCGTGGAGACACCAGACCTTAGCACACACACACATCTGCAAACACAGCACAACCCAGAGTCCGAACTGGGCCAGTCAAGTGAGGAGGGATCAGTTGAAATCTGAGGCTGTGAAAGTGATCCCATTCAACTCTAAATTGTAGTATCTGTAGATTTTGTAGATCTGTAGAATATGCATTTCAGATATTGACAGCAAAAAACGGTTTTGTGTAAATTATAATCATAATTTATGGTGGTAAATACTGATCATAATTAAGGCTGAAATCCTATATCCAATTTTTTTTTTTTACAAAACATTTGATTTAAAAGGTTTCTTGTTAAAAAAGAAAAAAAAAGTTTCTTGTTAATCATGTTACACATGTAATGTACTATCATAATCTCAAGTTGAGACTTTGTACACATCTATTTTGTCTAAATAAATACAATACAATTTCAATAAATACAGACTTTGATACAATTTAATTCTTTATTTTTCCTTTGAAAACACTATAAACAAGGTAAGACTCGAAAAAGGAAAAACAAAATATTACAGAAACAAATAAATTGCCCAGTAGATCTTACAACACTGGCTATGTAACCATTGCAACAATATGCAAGACATACGAAAAATAGTTCCCCCTTTTAGGTTTGTCCTTCTTCCTGTACTGAACTTCTTTTTTCTTTTTAATTAAACACTGAAGAAGTCTCTTAAGAGCATATTTCACTCTCACCTTCCACTGAGACAGAGGAGAGGTGACCCGTGGGAGGTGTGTGTTGTGTGTTTTTACTTAAGTTACTTATTTCGTTTTTTGTCGGAAGAGAGGGAGAACATCCTCCTGTGTGCTTCGTCTCCTCAAATGGCACGCTCCCCTCTTCCGCTATAATGCCGACCGAGCCTTCTGCCACTCCACAAACTCATCCAGCAGCACGGGCCCTAGGGCAAGGTCATGAAAACAGCTGGGTTAAACAGACAATCCAGGCCATCAGAGTAATGGGAAATCTGACAATCTACCAGTGCCTTATCTAATTGCCTGGTTCCGGTCATCTACATGAACATCATATCACTTATAAGGGATGATGGGAAAATCAACTAAAAAGGATATATACTTAAACTTTAGTGATGAATAATCAATATAAAACTTGAAGTAAATAATTTTAGTGTCAGTGATCAAAGGACAGAAGAGAAGGACAAAGGACAGAAGATAAGGACAATACAAGAGAAAAATTCTGATGACTATTATGAAAAGTATCAGACACTCACAGGCTCCGTCCTCATCATAGTTACTGAGGTCAGCATTGACAGTGCGACTGAACTCTAGAACGTTGTACCACTGGTCCTTGTTCATAACTTTATACTTGGATTGCTATGGAACAAAGACAACAGGGATTTTCATCCAATAACACCCTAAAAACAGTCAAACACACACCACAGTAAGTCTGTGCAGTTTCTAATGTGAAAGTGTACTCTTTGAAAAATGCTATTTCCTATGCATGTCTTGCATCACCTGCTGGCAAATACCACATACCTCCAAGAACTGATGAAAGACAGGGAATAAGGGCCACGTCCTTCCTAAGATTAAAGCTAGCATTGATTTTGCTGTGTCCATATCCAGACTTCTCTGGTCTTTGTCCTGCAGAGAGATGAAAAGGACGACGTTCAGTGTTGGTCTCTTTGATACAAAGGCATTCTAAGGCATGCAGCAATAACACAGTTCCCTTACTCATAATCACACCAAATAATTTCTTACAATATATCTATAATGAATAAAGAGTCCTCACCCGAGCAAAATCAAAGGCATATCTGTAGATGTGCCTGAACACTACACTGTCGTTGAGCTGAGACCTTAAATAGTCCAGCTTGCCTTGTACCCTCTCTGTGCAGTCGCATCTGTGATGGAGAGGGAAAAGGATGGGATTAGCACCATGCATTAAGATTACATGTAAACACATACTGATACCTTGATAGGAACAGAGGCAGGCACTTACAGCAGTGAGGTCATCCCCTTTAACCACTCCTCTTTAGTGAAGAAACCCATATTTTCTGCCTCTAGTTTCCAAGCCAACACCAACATTACAATCTGCAAAGGCAATGAGAAATTGTGCACACAAATTAGATGATAATCTGGTTAGAACATATCTATATATAAAATTCATCAATATTTTATGTTATTGTTTTTGCTTATTTTCTTTAACTTAGTTATGTTGGCCACACTGTACATACTAATAATTAATAATAGTAGTTACAGAGAAAGATCTCAAACTACTTCAGTAAAAGAAAGTGATGTCTTACAGTTTGACTTTGGTAGCCAACATGTCTGACAGACTGGTATCATTTCTTCCCTATGTAGAAAAATATCATGGGGCTTACATTTTCCGGCTCCACTCCAATATCTTCACAAAACTTCTCCATTCCCTCTGGTCCCACCACCTCATCTGTACCTAAGAAAGGAATCGATTACGGAATTTTCTTACTATACAAACAAAATTGTAAGACTAAGATGCTTGTTTTAATATAATATTTTGTTGCATGCTTACGTTATTAATGTTTTGCATCTGCAAATTACCTGCATATTCATAAAACCAGGCGAGGCACTTTTTATTGGAGAACTGATCCTCTGGGTTTATCAGTCTACTTGATGTTTGAGTTCTGCAGTAACTAGAGAGAATTGGGGGAAATGTTAAGTAATAATCTAATGACAATTAATGATTTACAGCAAGTGTTCAGCAAGGTAATGGAAAATTCCTTCTAAGCAAGAAAAATAGTTTATTTCTAGAGTTCGCATTGCAATGGCAATGCCCATTCACATACACTCACATGCACACACTTAACCGAATGAAGCAATGCCAATGATAAGGGCCTACTTGCTAACTTTTCTAATGAAGTGTACTGTGCAAAATAGCGTGACCACCATTTTAAAAAGCCAAACAAATTTACCTGGTAATTTTACACTTTCTTAGGCCAGAGTCGTCCGAACCAGAGGACTTTCTCTTCTTTTTCACAGGCATAATGGAGTCACCAAAACGGTTGGCTATTTGTGCTGGATCTAGGAAATTTCGGGAAAACGTAACGGCTCGGTTGACGTCAAGCTTCCAAAGCGTCTCAAGGCAGAGCACAAAATAACATAGACCTGGTTAACCTTACCAATGTATCGACGATCACCGTACCCATTCAAGTCTACCAGGTTCTACAACAAAAAGAAAAGGACGTTACCCAAAATTTGTATGAAAAGAAAACAGGTACAGAAAACATGCACAATGAATGTATCGCCCAAAGCCCTGACAGCTGCAGCGGTCTTTTGTCTACTGCGAACACAGACAGAAAATGCAAAACCATTCACTTACGAGTTGGTCCAGTGTTTGAGATACCTTCTTTATATCAGCCAGTCCGAATAGTTTTTCCTGAAAGAGAACGTCTTATACAATTACATGGCTTGTGCAACATGGGAATTCGTGGTAATGCACCAAAATAGGCGTTTCCTAATGTACAAGATGTTCTTCATTCAAATGGTAAGACAACATCTACTTGCGACAGTAGAACCGACGCATAAAACGTTTTACAACTGTACATTTGACAGTTAGGGCAGCTGTCAATTAACGTACCAGTGATCAGATGATATCCTCAAATCTTACGTTGAGACACAGCTAGCACATGAAATGTTATGATTGGCTAAAGCACACAGGACAAATCAGCTAACATTAATGCCTTGACGTACAAGTGGCGGTGCTGTCAGCGGCCGCGTAACTGCACCCCATACACACATTTATTCTACAACCAAATAAAATATGCACCATGGTTTGAAGCGGTCCTGCAGAATCACGGATGCCTGTCCTTGCCGTGAAGTAGCATTACAGACAACTGCGTCACTAAATGCATTGATGCTAAGCGGGCGACGTGACGCTAGCTTCCTCACCTGCTAGCAAGACATGAAGCTGGAAACTATTCAGCGGGGTACAGACCCTGTATGTCTGTTGGCATTGCTTATTCTTACTTGACATCTATTGTGTATACTTGAAGAGTGTTTTTTGAATGTTCAGTGAAAGAAAACCAGAGGCACAATGTCAATATATTTGACAGAACAACTTAACACAAATGTACTCTATACCAAACATTAGCAACAGCTATATAAACAATCGCCAAATATATCTGTCTATATGTTGGCCTGTCCTTAGTTTATCATAGAAATATAGCTGGCAAGACTGCTATTGACTTAATATTCGCTAGGTAGAAAGTGACGTAAGTTAACTTGGGTAAATAAGTACATTTTCTGATCAATTAAATTGTATGTTAGCTAATGTGGCTAAATTAAGTCACAGCAATTGAGTAAATCATGTGGTTGGTAACATAAACTTCACTGAATCGACATCCTTTTGAGTTTACTCCTAATGTACATTTCTAAGGCTTGGGACCTAATTAATGTCAAATTAATCGTAAGCAACTAACCGCTCAGAGCCTTATACGTATTAACTACATGCTGAATCCTTCCCTTATTACGCTAATGTTCGACAATCTGACGAACAAATGATAACTTCCAAAGCTTTCATGGCCATTTTCTGCAGACTGCAATTACCAATTAGCTTCACAGTAACATCTCACTAGATTGCGTCCTGTTTGATTAATGTTAAGATTACCAAGTCACATCTAACAAGTGAAAACTAAATGTCGATCATAAATCTGCAGGCCTACATCTGACCGACACAATATTAGGTGCCGTAGGTTACGTGCTAGCTAGGCTAACTGTTCACGTAGGTTTTCAGTCACAACTAACATTGGCTAACATCTCTTGCAAACAAATCTGGCCACAGAACCTTTGACGTTAGCTTAATAGCTCACTGTGGTCATTACCTACATATATCATAATAAACAATCTATCGAAACATAGGTGCACATCATTTTATAAGCTGAGGTCTGTACCTACACATCTTAGCCAGGTCAACCTGCTAAAATTGCTTAAAATATATAACGTTAGCTCAACTAGCTAGCTCTGCTAGCTAGCGTTACCTAACCGGTTGGCATGCAACTTATTATTCACTAAAGCTAGCTACTTCATTCATGAATAACGTTTGTATTTTAGTACAGTTTAGTTATAGATGGACAGGGTATCGATATAAGGAAGAGGTATTCTCAAACCTTGAATTTTGTTATGAAAATGTCCTTTTATAAGTATTCACAGAAGTCAGTTCATGGCGAGCGGTTCACTTCAACTGATGTGAAAATAGACAAGCTTGCTAACAACAATGTGAATACAGAATACAACGACATAAGAAATCGTCCGAGTAGTGCATTTCCGGTGTCATATCCGGAGACGTCACAAGCACGCGACACCTCCCTTTCATCTTAAAAAGTATAGCTAGTGATTAGCTGCCAAATGTGAGGACCCTGCCTGATGTGAGTCCGCCAATAGGATGTCTAGAGTCCGCCGCTGCCTGATGTGAGTCCGCATGCGCAAACACAAACGGTTTACGGCAGAAGGCTCAGGAGCAAACTATCCAAGACGTGCATTCTCATACATGGTTTAATATCAACGTATCTGGCTTCTCTTAACGCATAATGTAGGTTCATTTAACGTAGTGTTTTATAATTTTGTCAACGGTTTACAGCATAAGGCTCAGTGTCAACATATGGGGCTATGTTGTATTACTGTTACTAGTAGGCTAATGAATGCACTGCTTTACTAATAATTCAATAAACATGAAGCTTAACATCATAAACCTTGGTGGATTTCAAACGTAAACAAATGCGCCTGTCATTCCACTTCATGCTGTAGCCTACACCACCAGCATTACCTGGCTCGTTGTACTACAATAGTGTCGCAAAGTTTGCGCATGCGGCCTCACATCAGGCAGGTCCTCACATTTGGCAGCTACAATCATTGGCACAGGCGATGCATCTCCATTGACTAATTGCAAAACCATTATGGTTTTAATAGGTGGGTGAATATATTCCTATTTTCTTGCGCACAAGCATTAGTACAAGTGGACTAACTACCGATTGTGTTTTAATTTTAATATATCAAGGCCTATATTGAAATGTAGTTGTAACTGATAGCCCTATTATTTACAGTCTTTATATTAATACAATGTGGCTGTCAAAGACACCGCTATAAATTAACTTACAATAATGGCTACTTCTCCAGTTTGGGGTGAGCTTATTTATTTCAAAATCATCTCTCAAACACATTGCACATTATATGTTGATGATATAGTTTTGAAATCCTTTTCATTAAGTCTAGAATGAAGCACTTTATTCCTTTTTAAAACCTGTTTATGGACTATTGGGTAATGCAGGCTGTCACAGAACAGGAAAATGCCATCCAGCCATGGAAATCAGTTTGTTTTAGCAATCACAAAACAGTTCTAAAACGATTGAAACAATGTATTTCACCTCCAAATATTATTGCATTTAATTTGCTCTCAATTAGGATAATTTAAAACTTTGATAACTAAATACAGAACTACTATGTCTTCCAACAATTGGCCATTAAAACACATCGTACACATCTACTCGGCAGTTTTGACCAAAATAAAATCAATTCAAGAAAAAATTATTAACATAGCTTATGAGTTTGTTATTCATAATGTGCCTCCACCACCCTATTCATATTATTTGCAACACAATGTCTCATGACAAAGCTATAGTAGAGACCATTAATAATACAAAACTAAAGGCTGTTTGGGATCTCAAAATATTTATTTTTTATGTGGATGAAACTCATCCCAATTCATGGGCAACTTACAGCTTAAACAACTTTGGCTGGAAAATACTTTCAGGCAAATTGAAAATCATTATTACCAGCAAGGTTTAAAAAAAAAAAAAAATGGAGTACATTTCAAATGGGTTTAGCGTTACTTGTCAGTTCCGACCATAAGAAAGTACTGCAAAAAAAACAAAAATCACCAGACACCACTGCCCTTATCACCTGTACAGAACATTGCATAGCAATAATGCCTTCAGTGTTATGAATTTGCAAGTAGACCTCAATATGTTAAAGGCAACAGGCTTTGAGCTGCAATGTATATTCCTTAAATTTGTTAATCGATAATGTGACAAAATGGCAAGTTCCTAAAATGACTGATAAATGTCCTTTATTCACAATCCAAGTTCAAGGTCTTCCAGTTCCTTCAACAGCTGTGCTTCCTTTTGCACTTTATCCATCTATGGGGAAAATAAGTAAAATATGAAAACATGCATTATCATAAAAGCTAACAAGGACAGAGGGGAGGTAAACAGAAGAAAAAAAACACACCAGCCTCTGCACCAGACAGTGTCAACTATTTTAGCCGAAACTCACAAGTAAACATAAGACTGTTCAGATGTAGTTTTGCCAGGCCCATTTTTATCAGCTTTCCTAACTGATTTAACTCACTGGTTTCCCTTCAGTTTATCAGATGCAGGCTCTACCTCGGTTTATCAAAGAACCACTGTAAGGAGAGTTGATACTGTGACGTGGGGACTCCCTCACCAAGAATGAATATAGGCCAAGTCAAAATTTATGAAATTACCATTCTATATATCTACTTCTATGAATATTCTGATCCGTCACATTGACTTCGGTAGACATCCTGCATAAATACCGCAACAACAATTGTCAACGGTTCTACTACTATGGCAACTGAACCCTTACCTGATTCTTTTGTAGAGGTTTACCAGATGCTTGTTGTTCCTTTAATTCATCAATGGCCTTCAATTTCTGTAGAAACAAAGCAAGAGAGACAAATGGGTAAAGGAAAAATGAATAATTAAGCCAATAACACTAAATGTGGTGGATCTGTGACAGGAAGTTACTATCAGATTTAAAAAATAGCAACACTGTGAAATCTGGCTTATGATGTTACCCTGGGGTTTTCTTTTAAATCCCAAAAACCACGACGTTAACTTCTCTGGTAACAGCACAATTATTACAAACATGAATAATTTTATACCAATTAAATAAATAATACAGTTGAGTTCCATTTATTCACCTTTTTAACATTTTTTATCTTCTTGTCAAGCTCAGGGTCCCCTGAGGAGACGGCCACAGGAGCAGGATCCGCTAGGGTGGTACTGGGTTCAGGCTCTGTCTGTGGTTCATCAGTCTTTTCCTGCAGTGATCAAACGTAAGAAACAACAGCGATGACCACACAGAAAACACTGGAACAAAGGACCACTACTGACTGAGTTAACAAAGAAAAGGTTGCCGAGTAGAATCTTTAAGGGATCTCTTTCCAAGCCAAAGGCCATGTTCAGGCTGCAGGCAAATCAAATGTATGTCTCAAATCAGATCTTTTGAGACGACTTTCAAGCAGATCGGATTCGAATTTCCTGCAGGAGTTGCTGTGGTAGTAACGGAGGCATCAGTCACTACGATAAATTCCTTCTAGCTTTGCCTGTACAGAAGCCTCCCCCAAAAGTGCCAGCAGTCCATTTATTTCAGCATCTGTCCACCGACTGTTGCACTCCATATTGTCATGTTGACACTCCATAGAGTTGAATCAATCAATGTAAGTTCTTCTGCATTTTTCTTTTCAATATGTAAGTTATTTGGTGCTCTGCTAATAGCTGCATGAATTCCAGCACTCCTGTCACTCAAATTGATGTCGTTGTTTTGCGTTGCGAGTGGCGCAAAAGACACTTTAAAATCCGATTTGAGAAGCTAAAGTGTCCCAGGATGGGACGCATCTGTAGAAATCCGATCCAGTCACAGTTCGAACCACCTCTAAATGTGATTTTTGCTTATCAGATTTTGTGTTTTTTTTTTTTATTGCTGTACAAAAGAAAATCAATCTGGATACAGGAAAAAAAATCAGATTTGGACTGGAAGTCCAAACAAGGCCCAAGAGCCCATGGAGTTTCTAGACAGTACATAATACTCTAATGGAGTGGATATTAAAAAGAAGCGAATGTATTCTGTCTGTACAGTGTATCTTCTGGGACTTGAAAAGTACTATTACACAAAACTACAGTGGTGAGAAGCACAAGTACCTGCTTGGATGCTTTCTTAGCTTCTCGTTTCTTCTGATTCTTTAGCGCTGATTTGGACATTGGCTTTTCCCCTCCAGGCCTCATGCTTTGTGGTGGCTCTTCCTCATGCTGACGAAGAAAAATAGTATTGAAATATACTACCTGTAATATACTGATGGTATGTCTGTGGGGCTTGTTTAGCTTGTGCAGCTTGTAAAGACTATCAGATATTAACCTACTCAATGCGTCTTTCATGGATTACTGAACCCAAACTAAATACATTTGCTTGTTCATTAAGTTAGAAGAATTTTTATAAAAATTCAGGTAACAATAGTTCGATAAGGTCACATTAAAGCTGACTGTCTTTACTGAACACTTGTTCTGACAAATGCTTAAAAGGGTCAGTGATGGGTATTGGTAAAGTAGGTCACTGACAAAATACCAACATGAATCTTAATTAGTGAAGAAAAGCATGAGTCATGGTCACAAACTAGACACTCACCAGTTTGGAGGTAGCAGATACAGGTTTGTTGCGGAGGGCTGGGGGCCGGTATGCTTGCTTCGGCTTAGCCTCTGTGCTCCCCAACTCGCTCTGTGCAGCCTGGTACTTAATCGCCTTCTCCGGGAATATGCCTGCTGGGAAGGGCTGCCACATCACCTCCAACAGCTCTGATCCAGCTGGTGTGTCGTGCTTGTAGAGTACTGTGCCAGTGTAGTGCCACACCTTGTAGCCGTTGCTAACACGCAGTCGAGGGGCACAGGTGGCGGTGACAATGTGCTCCCCATCGGGGCACCAAAAGAAGTGCGTGGAATCGGCAGCCTGCGTCTTTGTCACCTGCTTGTATTTCTTCATGTCCCACACCTCCATGTGACCCTGCAGGTTCCCAAAGCCAGCCAGGACCAGGATGTGGCTCTGAGGACTGTAGTAGACTGCGTTGCGTGGACCTGTGCCGAAGTCGAAGACTGGGTCGCACTTGATGTTGAACACAGTGGCCTTCGCAGGCATAAAGCCGTACACAGCACAGAATTCGTTTGAGTTGGGACTCCATGCGACATCATAGATAGGCCCATTCTTTGCTGCTCAGGGGAGAGACCAAATGTAAGTTAGATCCAGTGTTTACACAATGAACCTCACTTGCAGATATCTAGCATATGTTGACAATTTTTTTTTAATTCTATACCACAGTATTTTGGCAATAATGACAACATTTCTTTACATATTTATGTAAACTGCAAAATACATTTCAATATCACAACATTGAAAGAAAGGGGAAATGAACTCTTACGTAGCTGCACCACAGCACTCTCCCCATTGATGGCCACATAATGTAGGGTTTGCTCTCCGTAGTAGGATGCTCCTGTTTTATCCACCTCTACGCTTGCGGTCACCAGAACAGCAGACCCTAAGAGGAGACATGGAGATAGGTTTACCCTCCATTCCTGGTCATTTTTCTTTGTGAAAACAAGATAATTCAAATACCCATCTTTTGAGTTTAAAAAAGAGAGACAAGAGACACGAGATAAACATACCTTTGTTGTTCCAGAGCATTGACACTCTGTCTGCCTTAAAGAAACTCTTATTGGCCAGAGCAGAGGTTTGCCCCCCAAAGTTTGGGTACTGGTAAAGCCGAACAAAAGAAGGGCCACCCTTGCTTCCAGGGACATAAACAGCAACCTAGAAAAGTAAGTGGATATGTTTAATATTATTTAACATGACAGATAGAAGAAGTCATTCAAATGCAATAGCAAAAAAATATGCATTTTTCAAATTACTACATACTTTGCTGGGCTTACATCCTGGTGACAAAGCAAATTCTGAAACCTTCTGTAAATGAAGTTTGTTGGCAATGGTTTCTGCAAAGAAAAAGACAACGTTTTGACTAGGACAACAATGGGTGGAAAAATAACATCCGCTTCCTCAAGCAATATGATTTGTCATGTCATGACAAAGAATATGAGATACTACTTACCAAAGTCGTTCTCTTCAAAGAAGTGAAGCTCGTTGTTAACATTTCTGACTGCTATACTCTCATCATCAGCCCAGCTTGGACACCTGATGGCATTATTAAGAATCAGAATCAGAAAGGTTTTTACTGCCAAGTAGGTTTTCACCTACCAGGAATTTTCTGTGGTACATTGGTGCAAACAATAAACATTGAGTTATTTTTTTAAACATAGGAAAAACAATATATAAAATATATTTAAAAATGTACAGAATATGTTAAAGGGAAAAATGAAAGAGCTGTGCAGTCTATGCAGGAGTGTGCAAATAAGAGTGTGAGATAAGAGTCTGTGTTTGGGGGCGGGGGTCCCGGGCCTTGTTGATGAGGCCAACCGCAGATGGAAAGAAGCTGCTCTGGTGGCGTGAGTTTTGGCCCTGATGGACCGCAGCTTTCTGCCAGAGGGGAGTGTCACAAGGAGTTTGTGTCCAGGGTGGTAGGGGTTGACCATAATCTTCCCTACACGCCTCAGGGGCCTGGATGCAAACAGGTCCTGGAGAGATGGCAGATTGCAGCCAATCACCTTCTTAGCAGAACGAATAAGACGCTGCAGTCTGTTTTTTGGCCTCTATGATGGAGGTGTAAAAGTTCACCATCATAGCCTTTGGCAGGTGGAACTTCTTCAGCTGCCGCAGGAAGTACATCATCTGAAGCAGGGATTAAAAACGAAATATTTTTCATTTCGTTTCGTTCTGACCAGAAACGTTATTTTTCTGTTCCGTTCCAGTGTTCCTATGCTTCTCTTCATATTACTAACCGGTTAGAACCTTATAAAAGAACGGTTAATAACGTTCTTTTCAAAAATGTCATGGGGGGGGGGGGGTTGTGTGTGCTTACTGTTTGTCATAATGCGGGGGGGGGGGGGGGGGGGGTGCGTGCGTGCTTAATGTTTGTCATTATTCGGGTGCGTGCGTGTAGCCTATAGGTTAAATGCAATGCGCCCGTTCCAACGTCAATCATGGAACAACATTATATCACCTTGCAGTTCAATTTTATTTGTTTCCGTACAAAAGGTTCCTCCTTTCCGACAGTCAGCAACATGAAATCAGGCTGCAGGACCATTTAAACGCAAACATGGCCATGTCTTTCGAACTGAAGTCCGTTCAAAAAAAGGAAAGCAAGAAAATGCAGCAGCTTAAACCCATGGCTATTCAAAACAAAGTGACAACAAACTCAGCCGGTCACATTTAGGCCTACATTCAAATTCGGAGAGCATCTCCAACAAAACCTTCTCCATTACGCACAAAATAAACACAACTCATGTCCATAGCTAGAGGCCTATTAACTCGAGAGCTAGCCTATTTGAAATGAACAACAGATAGCTTACATACCAAATTGCTTATTCAGTTTAAGGAAAAGTATGTCCTCCAAAACATTCTCCTTCAGATTGCTGCGCAAAGGAGACAGGACATATTTGAGAGACGAAAAGGCACGCTCTACACTGACCTTGGTAACGGGCACAGGCAGCACACTCATGGCAAGTTTGGATGGACCTGTTAGGCTACTCGCTAGTGTCAACAGTAGTTTCACTTCAGCCAGGCGGTCTGGGTAACATTTAGCGGGCAGGTAGCCAAGCCCATCACTTCCGGAATAAAACTTTATTTCAAGATTTATTTTAACAGTAATTTTATTTCCACAATATTTCAAGAAAGGTTATTTGGAACGAAAAATAACGTTATTAACCGGTTATTTAAAATTGAAAATATTGTTTTCACTCCGGAACAGCTGAAATTGTTTTTGTTCCCGTTTTCGATTACGTTCCTCACAAAATTTCGTTCTTTACCGGTTTTCGTTTTCGTTCTTTGAACCGTTTCTAATCCCTGATCTGAAGTGCTTTTTTTGGTGAGGGAGATGAGGTTCAATTCCTACTTGTGGTCTGTTGACTGGGTCACTGAGTCACTCAGGGTGATGGGGGTTGGTGGGGCTTGGTTCTTTCAAAAATCTACGACCATCTCCACTGTTTTCAGAGTGTTGAGTTCAAGGTTGTTCTGTCCACACCAGGTCACCAGATGATCAATCTCCCACCTGTAGGCAGACTCATCCCCAGCAGAGATGAGCCCAATGAGGGTGGTGTCGTCCACAAACTTGAGAAGCTTGACGGACTGGTAACTGGAGGTGCAGCTGTTGGTGTACAGGGAAAAGAGTAGAGGGGAAAGAACGCAGCCTTGAGGGGAACCGGTGCCGATGGTCCGGGGGTCAGAGACATGTTTTCCCAGCCTCACGTGCTGCCTCCGGTCAGACAGGAAGTCTGTGACCAACCTGCAGGTGGAGTCAGGCACACTCAGCCGGAGAAGCTTGTCCTGTAGCAGAGCCGGGATGATTGTATTGAAGGCAGAGCCGAAGTCCACAAACAGGATTCTGGCATAGGTTCCTGAGGTGTCCAGGTGCTGGAGGATGGAGTAAAGGTCCATGTTAACTGCATCGTCTACGGACCTCTTAGCTCTGTAGGCAAACTGCAAACTGGCTTTGAGATGACGCAGCACAAAGCGCTCAAATGACTTCTTCACCACAGAGGTCAGGGCAAGGGGTCTGTAGTTATTAAGTCCTGTGGTCTTTGTTTTTTTGGGAACGCGGATGATGGTGGAGGTCTTGAAGCAGGCTGGTATGTGGCATGACTTCAGTGAGGATTAGAAATGTCTGTGAACACCGGAGACAGCTGATCAGCACAGTGCTTCAGGATGGATGGAGAGACAAGAGTCTGGCCCGGTTGCTTTGCAGGGGTACTGTCTCCTGAAGAGTCTGTAGACGTCCCTATCCATAATGGATAGTCGTCGTCACTGTGGTGGGGGAGGAGGGGGGGTGCTCTGAGGTGGGCAGCTGTGGAGAGGCGCAGGCCTCTGCTGTGGTGGGGGATGTGAAGCTGATGAGCTTGAGCTTGTGGGTGGTGTCACAGGGGATGGTATCAGGACTGTCCCGTTGTCTTTCGAAGCGACAGTAAAACTCGTTCAAGTCGTTGGCCAGGCTTGAGTCGTGAGTGGAGTGGGGGGCTCTAGGCTTAAAATTTGTAATCTGCCTAAGCCCTTTCCAGACAGAAGCAAAGTCGTTGGCTGAGAACTGGTGTTGGAGTTTCTCAGAATTAAGATGTAGAAGAAGAAAAGAGCTACAAAATAAATAATATCATGCACAGTTGCCATACCATTATTGGTTCTGTTAGGTATGTGACGTACTCCAAAAACAAAACAATCATGGACTAACACATGTCAGCTATTGGTTTCTGTTGTTGTACAGCATACCACAATACTCAAGTGCAAGTGTCACATATTGAACTCATGAGCATTTGTTTAAATTAACTCACCATCCTTGCATATTTTTCTGATAGAAAGCTTTGATGCACTTCCCAGTCTGTAGGTCCCATAACTGCAGGTTAGGGTCTCCCTGTGGGTTGTCCGGTTTTTCTTAAAATGGAGGCAGTGCATTACATTATTACACATAGACCACAGATCTTACCATAGATAAATAGCTTATGATAATAAACTTGATTTTAAAATATATCCACTCTTGAATTAAATGAAGCTTAGGTCTGATAATTTTGTTCAAATACCATTCAGGCAAGATATCTTTCTGGCATTCTATGGCTTTTCATTTATAGGTACTTACTTGTGTACTGTTGCCATGTGGCTAGCACTTTATTTTGTGGCGAGAACTCCAAACATGATGTCTTGGGAAGATCAAAATCCTGGACAGAGGATCCATCTGAAGTCTTCACAACGCTGACCCTACAAAATGAAAGAAAATGTTGTAAATACTTAAATGACAGAAACACAAAAGTAAACATTCAGCAATAGCGAAATCTGAATATGCCTTACTTGTCACCATTGCACCAGCTGAACAATGACCCATCCTTGCTGAAAGTCACGAATCTACCTGGACGAGTGTCCCTGCAAAAAAAGAAAAATAACCTTGGAATCACTGCCACTACTCTGGAAGCCTCCTGACTTGCATCAGCATGTGTGCATATTCCAGAGAGATGGGCACTGAAAAGAGTATTGGGACTAACTTGGCCGTCATACCTCTGGAAAGCAGAGTATTCCGCACATGTTGGCGGTCCTTGCAGCAAAGACGTCCCGTCCGAACCACGGACTGAAAGGGCGAAATCGTGACACAATTATGGTTATCCCTATACGCTTCTAGGTTTGTACAGTGGCTCACCGAACAGCTTAAGCCATTGTAAATAGCCTGCATATGCAACGATATGGTTCAAATGTCATGGTACTTGTAATGTATGATGGGTATGCATGGTGAGTTATATTTCTAGCTAACTACACACTGACGACCATTGACTTATCAATCGATCAAATAACAGTGGTCTTAACAGCTAATATTGCTTTAAAGTAATTCTCAATCTTTGTGCTGATGTCAAGCCTTGCGAAAAGTTCCCCCACAATAGACATTGACAGTGCCTTTACAGAATTTACTACTAAATGAATTAACGCACCTGCGAGAAGAGGTATGGGAGGCGCCATGATGTAGCGGAAAAGGAATTCTTGGGCGGAAATGCGTAAATAATCACGTGACGTTAACATAAAGGCACACGTATGCATTATAAGTGCTGACGAGTACAGTTAATCAGAGGCAGAACTGATTAAATCAAATATAAACTGTTTGGGTGTTTAGGTAAACATATGTGCAACTGATACTGATACAAAAATAGTTTGGGGAAAAAACAGCCTGCACACCAAATTGGATCATTGGGGTTGATTGTGGGAAGAAAGTTAGGCTCAGACTTTCACATAAATTATATGGATTTTTTTTTGCTAGATAAATGTGTATGGAATGAATAAACATATAACACGTTTTAAAACTTTGGCGGCTGTAAGATCAATGGGTGGAAAGACATCTATTCGCCACGACCACGGAATCGGACAAGTGGGTGGAGCTGAGTTAGGGTGTACGTAGACATCTCTGAGGGAACTTCATCAACTTCATCAATCGAAGCACAAGTCTTCAGAAGCAGCCAGACAGGACTGTCATCTTCCAGATTGTTAAAAAGATCGACACATAACATTGCAATATGGTCGCCAAACAGAGAATACGCATGGCTAACGAGAAACACAGCAAAAACATCACGCTACGGGGAAATGTGGCAAAATCAACGGTAAGGCTTTAAATCTTCGAAAGTGATGTAGTTAGCCAGCTAACGTTAGCTGTTCAATTACCCTATGGTTCATTTCGACCGTCGATAGAAATCGTTATCTGAAAAATTATGGTTTCGTATGCTTTTAGCTTTTACTTAAACACATCCAAACTCAGAAAATGGGTTTGCTTCCC
The DNA here is from genome assembly GCF_963457725.1 of Sprattus sprattus. Classification (NCBI taxonomy): domain Eukaryota; kingdom Metazoa; phylum Chordata; class Actinopteri; order Clupeiformes; family Clupeidae; genus Sprattus; species Sprattus sprattus. The sequence continues at coordinate 17,745,283 of NC_137928.1, read as the reverse complement.
GTTCGAGTAATCTTCAATTATTTTTTACAGCTTCCATTTGAAATGAGTGAACTAGCCTAGCCCTCAATCTCCTAATTTGTGATGTTACTTGTAAATATCCATTTATCTAGGTAGAACACAACTTTTCTTTCAATAAGCATGTTAAAGTTGAATTAATTGTTTCAATTATTTTTTACAGCTTCCATTTGAAATGAGTGAACTAGCCCTAGCCCTCAATCTCCTAATTTGTGATGTTACTTGTAAATATCCATTTATCTAGGTAGAACACAACTTTTCTTTCAATAAGCATGTTAAAGTTGAATGAATTGTAGTTCACTTCACTAAACTGCTACTCTGTTTTTTATACTTAACGCTATCGTTTTCTTTTCGTGTTCCCCTTAAATGTGACGTATTGATTTCTTTTTTTTCTTTTTTACAGAGGGCTGCAGACGAGAAAGTGGCAGTAGGACCATGGCTTCTTGCATTATTCATATTCGTCGTCTGCGGATCAGGTACACAGTTAAGATCGATATATTGTAATGGTTGAAGTAAAGATTTTAAGCAAGTAAATAATTGTATCTGCGGTTTGTGCATACATTTACAAAGGGCAGACAGTGAAACCAACGACAATCATCAGTTTATGTAATTAAGAGGTCTGGTGTGGGTAAACATAGCATGCTCAGGTTAGATCAGTATGACTTCGTTAAAGGATCAAAGTCCAGCTTTACTCTATCTGCTATCTTTTCTCCAACCCTTGATCTTTGTTCATCCTAGGATAGGTTTGATTAACTCAAATTCTAGTAACAGTCTTATGTGGCTGTTGAGCTGGCAGTCTCTGATCTGATTTGAAAATGTGAAATTTAAACATCTGCTTTGGGCTCACTGGATAACCCTGAGCTTTCCTCATTGGTGTCTCATCTTTCTCTGATGTGTGTCTTTTCCTCCCCACAGCAATTTTCCAGATCATCCAAAGCATCAGGATGGGAATGTAGTGTGAAGAGACTCCATTCCACCCCGAGCTCTCAGCTTTCTTCCACCTTTCCGAGATGGTTACTCCTTCCTGGCAAGCCTGAGGATCAATCGTCCATTCCCTCTTACTTTATTTAATCTCTTTTTCCTCTTTTTAAGTGCCAAGATGGGTAACCCTAGTTATCTTTCCCTTGCCCCTTAATTCAATGAGGCATGTCAACTTACTTCAAAAGAAAATACTTGCCGAAGCCATAAGTTATGGGAATTTTGACATTCCATTGCAGGACCAACTTTGCTGCTGAATCTCTAATGACTCAAATCACATGTTTAAAAAAAAAAAAAAAAAAAACACGGCTGAGTATTCAATCTCACCGTGATCGGATTTGTGCTTTTTATCCATTTCTGATCCTTCAGCGAAATTTCTCAAGATTCTCCTCTTTATTTTCAAAGAAGGACTGTATGAGAGATTTTTTTGTGCCTTTCTAGGAATCATGTAATTTGAACGCTGCAACTGTGGTATAGATTAAAAACAGGAGAAACAGTTGATCTGAGTTGTGTTAATCAGGTTACGGTACTGCCCCCAAGTTGAATGTTGTTGCAAGCATGCAGCATCTGACATTATGCACCTTTCTATGGTTCTACAACTTGTATAATACCCATCATGTGGTGGCTGGTGTATTTTAAAATGAAAGTAAGTGAAAGAAAGTCTATGCAATATCTTGAAGGAAATTAGCTACACTGTGTGTGGTAACAGCCAAATAAACATACGCTGTCAGTAAACTCTTCAAAAACAAATAAAAAAATGTAAATTCAGCAGTTGTTTCCTGTCATACATCAAATGTTTTATATTTACAAATCAGAAGTTGTGTTTAATAGGTAAATGTTTTTGTTAATGGTCTGGGAGAGCAGCCCAGTGGACTACCAGGGGAAAATACACAGCAGAGACAAACAAGGAGAATCTGTGTTGTCATGTTCAATCTTAGACCTAGAGATGGGTAGCATTGATCTCAGAATTACGCCAGACCGAAACTGACAGGAAATGATGGATTGTGTTTTTAAACTGAAATCACTGAAAAACATTTATGCCAGATAACCACCAGTAATGGATGACAGAAATGGACAAATTCTCTCTTGAGTTACCGTACTAACTTTACCAGTTGAATGATATGCTGTCTGTGTTATGTCAGAGTATGAGACCTGCCTCCTGTACCTTGTTCTGTGTGTGTTCTTTGTCCAAGAAATGACACTCAGGGCTTTGAGGTGTAGGGTGATAGAGCTGCATTAACACCTAAGATCTTTGTGTCAGTCTGTATTCTTCTGAGCCATCTGGTTACAATTGTCACAATGAGTAGGATGCAGGCTTTTCTTAATTTGCCATTTATTGTAGACACACTGCAAATTAACCCTCAGGAACTTAAATAGGCAAAATGGCATGGACATTTTATGCAACGTACATGGCAAGGGTGGACAAAGAACATTAACACAGGCAGGGAAACACATGAACATTCTAAAATGGAACACTGAACACAAATTCTGACATTCAATCAATGTCACTCCCACTACCAGGCCGCAAAACATATTGAGGAAACTATACACAAATAGGAAAAAAAAACAAAAAAAACAAACTACAAGCAACTATATACAGTGGTGCCCAAAATGTTTAGAACACCTGACATATCTGAAAATATTGACTGAAAATATTTGCCTCCAAAACATGATTTAATTTCATAATGTTCATGAAACATTCTGATGGTTGCTCTGAGCACAACAAATATCAGATTAAGTGAGTCCTACTGTTTTTATCCACTTTTATATTTGGTATGTCCAGCTTTTGCAGCAATTACAGTAGCACATCTCTCTGGCAGTGTCAATATATTTCCAGAGAACACTAATGTTATCCCATGCCTTCTGCAACTCAAGACAAAGGCTTTCCTTTGAATGTACAATAGATCTGTCAAGTTTATTTTCGCACTTGCACCAAATTTGCTCAACAGGGTTGAGGGGGCCAGTCCATCATTTTCAATGTTTCAGCAGATTCCTTTGGTTGCAGGTAGTTCCAGCAATAGTTAGAAGGTTAACGGTCATTGTCCTCTTGGAAAAGATAACAAATATCAACAAATAAGACAACTCCCAGATGGTACTCCATGCCTCACCAGAATGTTGTGGTATACTTTCTTATCAGTGATGCCTTCAATTTCCAATTTCAAAGTCACCTGTTCCTGAGGCTGAAATGGCACCCTACACACCATAATACAATACTACTCCCTGTGTTTAACTTTTGGAAAGAGACTCTCATTTACACTTCAGTTTCTTTTATCTACCTGTCCCCTTTCGGTTCTGGTGTGAATTGGTGGCATCATGGCGGCCTAAAGTGTACTTTCCAGTGCTTGGACTGCATCTCAAGTCCTTGGCTATCCGGCACTAACTCCAGCCAGCATCAAAAGGGCCTTTATTCGAACCCGTTGCTCACTCGTTAGCTCCTTCTTCACCTTAGCCATATTCAAAGGGCAAAATGTGCTTCAAGACTACTTAGAGGCTTTGAATTTATACCAATTGGTGGTGTGGCCTCAGTGACAAAACCATCATGTCACCAATCACTTAATGAGCAGGGTAGGCCTTTTACATTCAAAAGAATCACACAGCTGTGTCGTAAGACTCTATCATCGCCATCAATTTAACCACGATCCCACCTGACAATGATTACAAAAGTAATTTTGCTTCTTCTGTGAAGGAACATGATTGTGTGACGGTAAAATAGGCCTAGCTTGTTTTTTGTAAGGAAAATGACCCAAATCTCCTTATGATGGCTCTATTCTATAGTTTATAGAGCATAATGATGACTTTATAGACATTTCATTCGTTTTATGGGTATTTTAATGGCCAATTCAACAAAAACAACTGAAACCTCTTAAATATGTGTTTTAATAATTGTGGCTTACACAGTGGTGGCCAAAATTATATATATCATATATATATATATTAGGGCCCTGTATATATATATTAGGACACGATAAAACAATTCAAAATTAATGACATGCTTTGTGATTAATTAATATAAATTAATCACATAAATCAGAGGCATTTAAATCTGTCCGATGCAGAATTTGTTCGAAAACTACGGTGCCCTGGAACGATCAATCCCTGAAAATTGCTTAACTCTCAGGGTAACAGACAGCACTACAGCAACACCTAGCGGTGTATAATATCAGGTCACGTCCCCTTGATCTCTATCCCGTGCGTGTTCTCAGAAAACTCCAGTGTTTCTGCACCGTCCTGGCTTTATGAATGGGATACAGAAGGGAAGGGTGTGATTGGATTGACTGTTGAGCTCAAATAATAACTTTTCGCCAGAATTGTGAAAGTGCGAATTGCCTGTAAGGTGTCACAGCTTGCATTGCCTTTGGGTAGCAACTGCGGAGTCGGACCTTTAAGATGCTTCTTGCAAGATTATAATGGCATGTATAATCATTAACTACTGCAATTGTACAGTTTCTAGCCAGCATGCATTGTTCCAAATCAGGCGGTTTTACAATCTACGCAGGATTGCAGTATGTCGAACACATCTCATGGTTCAAAGAGGTATCCAGCTACGTCACTTCCCTCGGAGAATGTTAGTTGTAGTTCATGAAGAGCTGTCAAACCTATGGGCTTTTTGTCAAACATATGGTAGTGTTTGCACTAGCTAATTGCAATATTACACTTAAACCTACGAAAAGCAGGACTTAAAAAACTAGACCCTCGTTTTTTGTTCAGTATTGCTTATTTTGTCAGACATATAACTCAACTGCGCGTCCATTCTTGGGGTAAGAAAAAAAAAAAAAAAGCTCAAGCTAACTAACGTAACCGATAGTCATAGTGCAGCTGACATATAATGTCACTCACATTAAACTCCGTAATTCTGTAAAATGTCAGGTTTATCAGTAAGTGTTGGCTAGTTGAGAGTTTAGATGAGTCATACATCTAGTACTGCTAGTTCTGCTACGACTGTTAGTTAGCCAATAGTTGTTTTGGCTAAGTTTTAGTTAACACTTTAGTCAACGTTAGCTAGCTCTCATGGATGTAATGTCAAGTCACAAGTTAATGCGTTGTTTAAGATCTACAGGTCGACGTGTGACATTTTGTTTGAAGCTAACATTAGTTGTGAAGACCATCAGCACTAATGGAGTTAGCTAACAAGCTAAACTATTCAGATGTGGTAAAATAGCCTTCGGAGTGGGTGTGGTGTATGAGCAACTATCACACTTGTGCTTGCTAACCTATCTGAAGTCACAATCGATATGGGTAGAGTCTGAATGCGGTGGAATTTTATAATCTCTCTCCCTCGTCTTATCCAGTTATTTATTCTCAGACGATTCGGAGCATGCCACCCCTCAGGTCAGGCACACAATGTAACAGTTGATCTGGAATTGAGAGGGGAATGAAACGGTAATTGTTCTCTCGCTGCAACTCTTCAAGTAGGCTGCTATGGACCCCCTCCCTCTTTAGCTGCCGCATTCCACACCACTGCCACGTCATTCACGGGAAAGCCCTGTTTGTTAAAACAAACAAGCAAACAGCAAAAAGTCGTCCAACTGGTTTAAGTCGCTGTGGCACGGAGCGCCTTGTAATTATGTTACGTTTTTAGCGAATCACTATCGGTCTTGCCCTGCGTGTGGAATGGTAGAAATATTTTCATTCGGAATCAGCGCCTCCTAGTGCAGTCAGAATGCTGTCCTTTTATCCCTCTTACATAATGCTCCAAATATCATGTTACAGGCATGGAGGCCCACAGTTCAGGTCAGCAGCTCTCACGAAAGAGGAAGAGAGAGGAGGGGTCGAATGGAGAGGCAGAGGATGGAGTGCGGACAGCAAAGGCCTTACACCATATGCCGGTGAGTGTAAAAAACAAACCTGTGTGTTTGATGTCACTCAATTTGAGCAATGCAGGTGCATGATGTGACAGAATTGTGCTCTCATACTTTGTGTGGCTTTTCAAGGGCTTGTCAGAGCCAGCGCCCTTTGCCGATGAGCTAGAGGAAGTGACAAATGCATACGTACGAGTGACTATGGAGGAAGCACAGAGGGGAACTCCTCGTAAGTAATACTCTGCTCTTCACAAAGCTGACCTCATGACTGTAACATAGAGCCAGGTGACATAATGACATGTCTGTCTTCCCCATTAGAGTATTTGACTGATACAATTTTTATATGATGTGATATAAATGAATGTAACACACCTTGTCCCCGTTCGGTGACTGGCAGCGTAGACTGCTGATGGCATCTTTTCTATTTCCTCTATTTTTCTCTGACTCTCTTTCTTCATCTTTCTGATTTGTTTTTCTTTGTTTTCGTCAGCGGATCGGCCAGTGAGAGTGTACGCTGACGGCATTTTTGACATGTTCCATTCAGGCCATGCCAGGGCCCTAATGCAGGCCAAGTGCCTCTTTCCCAACACCTACCTCATTGTAGGAGGTGAGAGATGCCACTTGTCATAACAAACAGACAGACAGACGCACACACACACACACACACACACACACACACACACACACACACACACACACACCCGCATACCCGCATACCAAGTCCTCCATCCATCTACCCCCCCATTCAGCATTTACATCATAAAATAATTAGTCCTTCCTTGCCAAAATAAATAATGATTTCCACCTTTTTGTATTGAAGCCAATTTGTGTGATTGCTCTCCCCTGATAGTGTGCAGCGATGAACTCACGCACAACTTTAAGGGCTTCACGGTAATGAATGAGGACGAACGCTATGACGCAGTCAGCCACTGCCGCTACGTGGACGAGGTAGTGCGTGACGCCCCCTGGACGCTATCGCCTGATTTTCTGGCCCAGCACAGGGTGAGTTACTCCCACAGAATGGAAGAAGAAAGAATGAGGGAGAGAGAGTGTGAATGAATGAGGAAGAGAGGACTGTTGGAAAGACAGATCTGGAAATGGTTCAAGTTAGTGTTAATACGTTGATATTTGATCAGTATGATATAAGGCCCTAATTTCAATTACGGGCAACAAGCAAAGCAACCAGCAAAGTCTGTTGTGCATGACCTAAAGCTATCGTGTGGCAAGTGGGAGCATTGCACTGACCCACCTTTTTTGCTTAAGTTCATGCACAGCAGACTTTGCTTTGCTGGTTGCTTCGTTCGTTGCCAGTTGCCCGTTAATGAAATTAGGGCACACAAAGCGTGTGTGTGTTTGTATAAGAGAGAATAGGAATGTGTGAGTAAAATCTTATCTGCTTGTTCGCAGATTGACTTTGTTGCCCATGATGACTTCCCTTACTCGTCTGCAGGGAGTGATGATGTGTACAAACACATCAAGGAGGCGGGTGAGTGAACCCGCTGGCGACCATTCTATTTATGCTAAGGGGAACTCCTGTTGTAATGCATGCCCGTGTAGTATTATATCTTTGGAGAATGAGGACAATCGCTGATCTCATTTAATTTTCTTTTCTTTTTCTCCTCCTTTCTTCCCAGGCATGTTTGCACCAACACAGCGAACTGAGGGCATCTCCACCTCGGACATCATCACACGCATTGTCCGTGACTACGACGTATATGCACGCCGCAACTTGCAAAGAGGCTACACAGCCAAGGAGCTCAACGTCAGCTTCATCAACGTATGTTCAGTCATGACATTCCCAGTGTCTTCTTTATGCACAGACTTATGCCTTGGAAGGTGAGCCTGTAGCTCAAATCTACTGCCTCAAAGCAGACCTGAAACTGCCTTGTGCAACTTGTCACTTACTTTTTCAGTTGGTCACATTTGTTTAAAGGAACCCTGTAATTCAAGCGAGGGTAGGCTCAAACAGGCCGTTGACCCTTTGACCTTTTCTTTGTGGCCAGGAGAAAAAGTATCACCTGCAGGAGCGTGTGGACAAGGTGAAGCAGAAGGTGCGGGACGTGGAGGAGCGCTCCAAGGAGTTTGTGCAGAAGGTGGAGGAGAAGAGCATTGACCTCATCCAGAAATGGGAGGAGAAGTCCCGGGAATTCATCGGCAACTTCCTGCAGATGTTTGGCCCAGAGGGGGCACTGGTGAGTTGCGAGGGGGGAGGGTATGTGTCAGCATCCGTGTTGTCACAATGCAGGCCTGAATATTTAGAGGTGTCTGAGAGTGTGTGATTCGTCATCATTGTTTATTCAGGGAGAATTGACTGAGCACAGGGCTCTTTTGCAGCAATGCCCTGATTGAGGGTTCATAATACAGATGAACAATAAATAATCAAACCATAGCAAAACAAAACAGACAAAATAAATATACCAAACACATTTATACGAGATACAACTCAGAAATTAAGTATAAAAAGTAAAAAAATTAAATCAGAAAAAACTACAGCACTGAGGCACATCCTTAGCATCTAAAAGGCTCTTAAATTGGTTGACAGACCAATACTGGGTTAGTTTCAAGATTGGCAGCACAATGTGGATATGCAGGTACACCGTTTGACCTATTTGCCTTCTCTCTTTCTCTACCACTCACTCCCCACATTGCTTCTTTCCCTTTCCCTCACCCTAACTTCTGTCTTACTCTCTCTTTTCTTTGCCTGTCCATCACTTTCCTTCTCTCTCTCTCTACTTGTCTGTCTCCCACCTGTCTTTGTCTCCTTGTCTGGGAGCAGAAGCACATGTTAAAAGAGGGGAAGGGCCGTATGCTGCAGGCCATCAGCCCCAGGCCGAGCCCGAGCAGTAGCCCTACGCGTGAGGAGCGCTCGCCCTCGCCCACCTTTCGCCTGCCCTTCTTCACCAAGACGCCCCCCTTGTCCCGGTCACCCGCCCTGCACGGCACCAGTCTGCAGAGCATCAGCGAAGACGAGGACGACGAGGACTGAACCGCCTCCACCCTCGCCTCATCTGCTCTCCCTTCTTCTCTTCCTCGCTCCCTCTCTCCTACCCCTCCTCCGGTTTCCCTCCATCAGGCGATATGACCCCTCCGTCCCTGTTGAAGTCCAGCCGCACTCACACACACACACACACAATCCTCAGCTTTGAACCACTGACGAGTTCTAAAGGGATCAAGCGTTTTTTTTTTTTTCAAACATCTGTTTTACTCATTCTTGTTTGTTTCTGTGCTGTTTCTGTTTTTATTTCCTTCATCCGCCTGGCTGGTGGAACTGTTTGGAGAGGTGGACTGTGGACTGTTTGAGGAGGAGGAGGAGGAGGAGGAGGAGGCGGAGGTGTTAAAATGTCTTGTGAGCTTGTAAGTCTTTGTGACTCTGTTTCCTGAACATTCCAAGCACAAGGTGTATGTGAGAGTGTGAGAGAGTGGCCTTGTTCTCGTCAAAAGTCTGAGGTGGGCCCTCTACTGGAAGAACAAAGTCATTGCAGGGCAAACTTTTTTTGTTCTCTTTTGCCCAACCCTGTTGCAACCATAGACACACACACACACAATTCCTTTTATAATCCCTCAGACTCAGCCGTCGGGCACGCCTGACAGATTCTGCACCCCATTTGCCAAGGCCCATTGGCAAGACCACAACACAGTGAAATCGAGAGCGATAGACGCTGATTGTTGCTGAGGGCACTTTCACAGCCCTCTTGCTTTGTTTCTTTCACCCCAGACGCATTACTTTTCTGTGAGCACATTGAAAATGATTGTAGTGGCATTTGTGTTTCTCCTTCCTCTTGAACTACACCTGGTAACTGGTCTCTGTTGGGCACATTGTTTATGTCTTCACCTGTTCGTGCACGTTTTTGTTTACGGCAGCCAGTTTTTGTTTTATGGTCACGTGATGTTAGCAGCGCTCACCTCTTTGTTTTTTTACTTTTTTTCACTCTGCACATGTGGTGGGGATCCAAAGGGCGGGGTAAGAAGAGGGGTCAGGGGGTATTCCGCTCACCTTTTACACACTGAAATGCACCATCACCTCCTTGTCATCTCAATGCCTTCATTTCTGGACAAAGGCAGGGGTCTCATTCCAGACACTCGCAGTGGGGAAGAGGTTTTTTTCTTCTTCTTTCTTTGGATGGGAGGAACTTGCTGGGGGACGGGGACGAACAGAGGGAGTGAGGATGCGGGCATGTGTGTGGTGTGTTTTTGGGGGGCACGAGGGGGGTGTGTTAGGTAGGCCTGGGTGAGGAGGGGTTTTTCCCCTTACATGGAGTCGTGGAATGCTGTTCCTCCTCTGCTCCCTGCTGGGAGACACGTTGGTGCAGTGGAGCACTAACTTATCGCCGCGGCCGAAAAAGAGAGCGAGAGAGCAAGAGAGGGAGAGTGCTCCTTTATCTGCTGCTCCCCTGTTATCAATATGGTGCTCTCTCTCTTGCTCTCTCTCGCTTTTTGAAAGCTCTTAAAGCAAAAGCCTCAATACCCTTTTATCTTTTTTGCCCTCCTTGTTGTACTTCTCTTCTCTGCATTACCACATTTTTTAGCCCGAGGTTGTGGGTCACGAAGGCTTTAAAAGAAAGTCCTCTCCGGACCATTATTTTTATCGATTAACATGTCTGCATTTATGTTCATCTTTTCCATTTTTAGTTGTCATGAATAATAAAATAATGTAATTCCATGGGTTGAACGTAGAGATGCATGGCAGTGCTCTCTCTCTTTCTATCTCTCTCTTTTTCTTTCTTTCTTTCTTTCTTTCCAGAAGCACTGTCTGTCTGATCGGCTGCATTCCGAAGCCAGGCACCACCAGACACTCTTAAGCTCTCAGCAGCATGGTGGCACCTCTCCAGGGCTCTTAGGGACACATTTCCAAACCACTGTTTACAATGCCCCGGCCCTGCCAGAGACAGTGTTAATCACGAAGTGTGTGCGTTTGCACTGGGCACCAAAAAACTAAATTGCCAGAACTAGGACGGCGATCATGTCGGGTGTGTGTTCAGGGGGGGGGGGGGTTTGTGATACCCTGAGCTCTCTTGGCACTTTTGGCTATGTCTGAGTATTGTGTGCCTGAACCCCTGTGCCCTCTCAGCCCCTAGTCCCAGCCAGCTGTCTCGCAGGCATTGTCACGTGACCAGCATTCTCCATTACTTTTTTTCCTCCTATTCCTCTGTATGTGCCAGTAGCTTACCTTAAAGCTGCTTTCTAGAACACTGCTCCTGATGGTGAGCTATATGCTGGCCTATAGTAGGTCAGTGGGGCTAACAGGAGGCACCGGAAAAGGAGTTTGAAGGGCTTCATCACTGTGGTCGTCTTGGACGCCCTTGGAATGTTTCTTTGCTTACTCTATCGGAGATTCATTTTCCATTCTGTCCCCGGAAGTACTAAGAGTAGACTTGGATGGGGCATCAAGTTCTATGATGTTGTTAGAGCTTTCCGTGCATCAGGGACTGTAAATCATCTTGAGGACATCACAGATCCAAACACTGTAACTGAAAATGTAAACTAGTCATCGGTCTGCACAGCTTCATATGTTATTCAAAGTGTAGTATTTAAATGTCTTTGTCCCTGTGTGAGCCTTTAGGATTTGGTCTTCCATTGACATTAACGGTTGTTGCTTTTAAGAACCGTGGAACATAGAGACAGGATAATAGCTGTCAAAGTAATAAATGTTTTATTATTGATTTCAGTCGTTATTTTATCACTGCAAGTCCAGTCAGGGTACGCCTAGTATACAAATTTGCACAGTTGGCTGTGATGTTGTTCTTGATAATTTTACATATGCAAACCAACAATTCACTAAAACAAATATACACCAATTACTATGCTTCTACAAATGTGTATCTCTTCTGTAACAACCAACACAACAAACACCATACTTGTAACAACAAATCAACCTAGCCTATAATAAAATTAGCCCTTTTTTCAAATTATGACACAATTTCTTCAGTTCATCTACTGTGCATTTCAGCATACACACACAGAACATAGACCTACATCTGTACACTGGTATATAATCAAATAGTCCCTAATATACAACATGAATTCCCATGATATGGTGGACCGGCATGTGGAGAAGAGGAATGGGTTGTTTCACTTTTGTTAATGTTCATTAGTCTGAATGGTACAGTATTGGCCTTCCCTGTGAAGACCTTTGGAGTTAATCTAAAGACCTTTGGAGTTAATCTAAAGACCTTAAATGACTTGTACCCAGGATGAAGTCATTTATGTTTGTCTTGCACTTTAGAAGGAAACGTCTGAGACATCAGCAGAATGCTGGAACCATGAGGGGATTAGTAGGAAATACAAATCAATAATGGAAAAAACGGGAACGCCATTCCACTGCGTGTGCATTTTCTCAACAAATCTACCTCGCAGAGAAAGAAGGTTCCCTGTCGGTGCTGAGCTGATAGAAATTACAGATGTCATTCACCACACAACTATCTAGAATGTCCATGATTGGTTAGGCTTTGAAAAACAAATCAGACTCCTGACAATCAGCAGAAATCCAGCTTCCTGACCATATCATTCCTACTGAAAACCCATGGGGTGGGCATTCATGAATGGCCACAGGTTTCTCACTGATGACTTAAACTGCCGCTGAGATGTTGGAGACAGATTTCAGAGAACAGAACCGAAGTAACAAAATGTCCTCATGTCAGATGGTTCAATAGACGGGGCACAACCTGATATTTATCTCCCATCATTGTGCCCCTTTTGACCCCAAGAGGGACTCCATCAGCTGTTGGAGGAGCGCTCTGGCTTCAGGCGGATGGCCCATGAGTTGGCCGACACCACGTTGCCGCGACGATGAACGCGACAGGTGTAGGTGCCCTCGTTGAACTCATTGGCCACAATGCGCAGGTCGCGGTCTTTCATGACGATGTAACCTGGGATGGAGGTGACAAGCTGCTCCCCATCCTTATACCAGCTACACCAAGGGCAGAGGCAGGGCATTATATAAAATAAATCAAACAAAAGTCACAGATTACTATCATGCCTTTTTGTCTCTCTTTCCAAAAAGCATTCTGTTACTTTTCAATAACAGACATTACTCCTGAACACAGCGCCCTGAATTCCATCAACATGTCATGAATTCATTACCTAACTTTCGGCGGCACCTTGGCACTTTTTGTCCCACAGCGGAAGCCTACCACTTTTCCACGAGGCACCATCTTAACCTTCACGTTGGCAGGGGGTGGAGTGGGCGTGCTGATGGCATCTAGAGGCTCTAAAAAAGGGCAGATTGCAGTTACAGATAAGAAAGTCGATCTAAGAACAAAGCCACTCTCACTTTGCCCTGTTGTTGAGCAGATAGGATCAGAACTGAATAGGGAAGAGAGCCGGGCCTGATGTGGCAGGGGTCCAGTGAATAAACACTCGGTCAGGGCCGGTAGCCTTTCAGAGTCAGCTGCTCTCTTGGTTGTTACTGTTCCTCTAGAGACAGGCAGTTCCGTCTGAAAACATCCAGTCAGTTGAGTGTGTGCTGAACTGGAGAAAAAGCACTTCTTGTTTTGTGTTTTTGTTCACAGTGATTGATTCACGTTTTGAGGCATGTGAGCCTGGCATGTATAGTAACATATTGTGTGTGTGTGTTGTAAAATTTGTAAAAGTGATACCAACACCTAATCTGAGCTAGGACTGTCCCTTCAGATAATATCAGCTGATGTGGCTCATGCTAGCGTGCATGACTAGTCAGTCTAGTGATTGAGAGGTGTGTCCGTACCGTAGCAAAGGTCACAGCGCTGAGGACAGTGCTTCTTCATGAAGCTCCTTCGCCTTTCACAAAAGCCCAGCCTTGCCCAGGGGTCACACACACGCTTCTTGTCCTGGCAGCCTGACACACACACACACACACACACACACACACACACACACACACACACACACACACACACACACACACACAAAGAAAATTCAAGTACACAGACCCATATCATACACAGACCAATGACTTCTCTAGTTTGAAATATGTGCATGTATCACAGGAGACATGCAAAAATAGCAGTGCTAGTCAGGGAGCTGATTGTGTGTGAACTGAGGTAATGCTAGTGGCACGTATCTAGACTTAAAGTACAAGCCTCTGAGGCAACTTTCTAGTCTGGCAGATCTGGACATGCAGCCATGAGGGTGGACTGATACACTGCACTGCAAAAACAAAATAGCAAGCTTATCTCGTGCTTGCAGGGGAGCCCGAGTGGAGATATTCTAAAATAAAAAAGGAATACAATAAGCATGATGGAAACAGATGAACATTCCATTCTTTTTATTAGTATGCCTGGTGTCCTCTCCCTGTCCTTGAGTTACCGTAGAGTCTTTGGATCCCCCAGATGTCGTCCTGGGCGATGTTCCTCTGGCCGGTGTAGGTGGCATTGGGGTGCATGAGGGCCTGTGGATCTTGCGAGTGCCAGAGGCCGAGGGCATGGCCAATCTCGTGGGCCGCCACCTGGACTAGGTCATTAAGCCACACACCTGAACCAGGACACACAGGAGAGGCATTAGCAGAGAGGGAGACAGAGAGGTGACCCAGCAAGCAGGTTCTAAACCTCACCTTATACATACAGATGATCTCACTCTTGGCTGTACACATATATACACACACACAGACACACACAATTCCTCTCTCTTTCTCTCTCTCTTGCTCGCTTTCTTATACACACACACCAAGCAAATTACAGATCTTGGACCTGTACCTTGTTTCCAGCTGAAGCGAGACTTTCCCAGTATCCAGAACTCATGGTTGTCAAAGTGAATCTCCCCGCGTGGAGGCAGGAAGGCATGGGCCAGCTCCCCATTCAGCCCATCAAAACAGGGATGCAGCGGAGACCACCAGCAGTCCGTGTGATTGAAAGTGTAGAAACCTGACACGCACACACACACACACACACACACACACACTCACACACACACACACACACACACACACACACACACACACACACACACACACACACACACACACACACACACACACACACACACACACACACACACACACACACACACACACACACACACACACAGCGATAGTAAAGCTGTCCAGCCAGCTAGGTTTTCCCATCATCATTTGTAAGCACTTTGCTAAAAAAAACATTATGTTAACCGATATCTTGTTCATTGAACCAAAAAATGACAAAATATGAATGTCCTCTAAGTCTATTGTTTAATGTTGTGACACTGATCTCTCACCAATGACAATGTCAGCAGTCTTGTTGGGGTTGGTGATTTCGGTGAAGGAGAGGGGGGACACGTCACTCCACTTAGTGAAAGCGATGCTGATGGCTTTACGCGTGTCGTCTTTGTTCAGTGTATTAGGGAACTTCGTAATCCTTATTGACAGCACAGAAATCTCAGTTATCCTTCAGGGTTATGCAATGAAAAACTATCTCCACCCAACATTCCCTCCCTTCTCTCTCTCTCTCTCTCTCTCTCTTCACACATTCCTTTGCAAATAAACTTATATTCCTGTGTGGCAGTCTGCTATCAATTAAGCACATGGTTTTTATATCTCTGGACACCTCCCAGCAGTCTCCCAGTTCAAGCTCTTTCTTTAAATAGCCCTCAGCTCAAGTGCCTCTCCTTCATTTCTCTTTTTCTTTTCATGTTCTTCCCCCTTTTACCCCACCATTTCCTGTTCTCATCCATCTGTGCACAACATAGCCATCCGCTCTCTAATTACCCATCCTTTCACATCTCTCACATTTCTCACAGCAGCACCCCCACCCCCACCTCACCCCACCCCACACCCCTTCTCTCTCTTTGTCCTTCTCCATCCCTGACCACTGCATGTCTGCATCACACCCCCCCCCAGCCCCCCCCCCCCCCCCCCCCCCCGCCTCCTCTGTCCTTCTCCCCCTCCCCTGCTCCCTCACTTGTAGGTCAGGTTGAAGTGCTCCCACTTGTAGCCCAGGGGGTTGATGGCGTATCGTTTGGACCTGGCCAGAGCCACTTTGGACCGCACGTCCACCGGCGAGGGCACCTGGACATAAGGGCGTGGCGAACGGACAGCAGCCTCCTGGAAGAGACGGGGCGAGATTGGTGGGTTGAGATGGTTGGGTGTGGGTGGTGGTGTTGGGATGGGGTGGGGGTGGGGGGTAATGAAGTGGGAGAAATGGTTATTGTGAGGTTGGCAATAGAAGTGCATGGGGGGGTGAGGAAGGAGACGAAAGGAGGGAGGGGCAATCCATCCTTTTTATTTGGAAAGGCATTCTTTTTTACAAGATGATCTTCCCAGCACAGCGGGGTGCACTGAAGAGTGACCGCAGGAGACAGTAAAGAATATGAGAAATGTGTGCGATGACCTGCATTTAAGACCAGGCAGTATTGAAGTAGACAGCATGCTGCAGAGCCGAGCCCATGAAAGCCGACAGGGACAAGAGAAAGAGGAAAAGGAGCACCCCCAACGTCCATCATGGCAAATGAGGAGAAAGACAGAGTCCAAAATCACCAGAGTAATGTTGTACAGATGTGGTGTGGAGGAACCAACACTCTGCACATCCACACTGCTATTCTCTCTCGCTTCTATTTCCCTCTCTCCGGCCTGAAATATCTGTCGCCCACATGTGAGGAGAAGGGCGGACCACCTCGCCCCCTCCCCCAATGACCTTCAACACCTTTACAACACCAGTCCCTGTCTTCCCACTTATGACAAGCCCCCTAAATCTCTGTGTTAAGGAAAACTGTGTGAAAAAAATTGTCTAACATTGTCAGTATTTTTGCAGGCAATTTCAAGAACAACCAACAACAACAAAAAAAATGTGTAAAAAGAGTGTCATCCATGTCAGTCTAACTCTTGTCCATAAAATAATATCATTGTCATAGAGCAGTTCCTTGAGATAGACGCTTCTCTATTGATATTTTGCATTAGTGTTGTGCAAATCTACTCACCATCTCCTTTCTCCACAGTGGAAAGGCTCCAGCGCCCCTCAAAAGCATCAGTGAGACAGCCAGATGTAACAGTCGTAAGCAAGTCCAATTCATCTTTAAAAATTAAGCTCGAAAACGTCCTGTGAATTCCGTGTGTGTAAGTTTTGGGACTAGAACTGATCTCTCTGCTGAATCTCAAGGGATAAAGCAGGAATCATATTTTCAAAATGGAACAGAGAAAACAAAAGCCTACAGCTTCCTTTCTAGATAACTCAAACATTCTAAGGTAATAAAGTTTCCGAGGGCATTCGTTTTGAAGTATAATATGCAGTCACGTAAGGCTAGGTTTCACCCTCCCACGTTATCTTCGGAATCGATGTGATGCACGGTGCTAGCGTACTCACTGTCTGAAATCCCAACTCCAACGAGTTCAGCTGAGTTAAGCATTTAAACTAGACATCCGAACCCCTGCTTTCCTCGCTTCGGCAAAGTTGTGTGCGTCACGCAAGCTTCCATTCTCGAATGCGTTCTTTCTTTCTTCCCAGGATCTGCCCTGTCCTTGCCTCCTCAAAACTTTCGCTTCATCCACGGACACTATACGGACCAGGTGTCCTGCTCCCGCGGGTAAAGTCAGTAGAGTGATGCAGGGAGCGCCGCCCAGACTGCTTCACAAATACCATTTACCTCGTCGACCCAACTCCACCCCGTTCGGCCCAGCAACCGTAAATGATAGACAAAAAATGAGACACTGATTGGAAAAAATGTAACGAATACAAATAGAATTTAGATGCAATTTATAGATCATACCAGGCTACTTGCAATCTAAAATTCAACCTGGAATACCCTGTAACCTGTTGTTTTAAATTATATTTATCAGCTATGGAAACTCATCACTAGGACCACACCAATTGAGGGAGGTGCACTGTTTATTTGTCTTACCTGTTGTCCCAGGTGGTAGGGTTATAAGGCCTGCGTTGTCCATCCCGAGGGAAGTCACTCGTCTCCTTGCTCCAGATGTGCCTCTGCCCCCCAGCACGCAGGATTCATCTGCACATCTGTTAAAACACCTCCCTCTCTTTTCCTTTGGGCAAATATCACACACTTCAAAATTATAATAAAAAAATAATAATAAGGGGGTGGCAAGTCAGAAAATATCAATGGGTGTAAGTGCAGGAGAGGTTGCTAGGTATTTTGCAGACACTGAGTAGCAGCTACTTACGCATAGGATTATTCTGCCCGTGTAGTCGCAATAGGCAAACGCTATGCGTTAAATGAAGTGCATTTTAACAGCTCACCTCAGAAAAACCCCGCACACCCTGCCATTTTAAAAGCTCCACACATTTTGCATGCAGGGCCTGCTCTCATTAAAAATCCATTGTGCAGAATGAGGTGAATTTTTTGGCAAAGAGACCCGTTTGGCATTGTGTATGGTCTACCGGGCCAAGCAGCCCTCAGTCTCTCACTACCCCCATCATTCTCAACGACCTCAGGAGGGCCGGGAAACAAACGTGCTGGTTCCTACCAGAACTCCGATGGTTATCGCGGCGAGTCAAGTATTGTCAACAGGGGGAAATCATTACCTCAAATGAGGTACAAAGCTGCCAACAAAGACCCCTTGTCCTTGAGCTCCAGCCCAGGGGCATGAATACTGTCTGCTTCCTCCCTAGAAAGTGATGACTGATCACATAGGTTTTCCATTGAGTAAAACACAGTGAATTGACAGGAGAGTAAACAAGAAAACACTTGTAATAGACCTCCAGACAGAAATGTGTACACACCGACAGCGTTTTTCATAAAAGAAATGAGCTACCAAATAGAAAATGCATTGCCTTAATCTTTTGCCCTGAACTTCAATTCTTCCCCTCGCAAATACATTTTGAGGGTCCTTGTCATGGTACTATGGGGTGCGCTCTAAATAAAATGGCACGAAATCTCGAACCTGTGCGTAGACAGATTTTAGTGAAGGGCACCTGAATGGTAGCCTCATAACTTCCACCCCTCATTTTGAACTTGGCTGCCTGCCCGGCACTTGGCTGAACTCCAGGTGACTGCGGAACTGGAGGCCGCTTGACCCTTCGCTGTCACTCACCCTGGGAAAGAGCAGTGAGCAAAGGAAAGAGGGGCGGAAGGAGGGAGCCAGAGAAGAAAACCCGGGACAGCAGATCCTCTTTCATGGGCTTTGAGGAACGAGAGTTTAATTAGCCATCAGTCTATCCGTCCGTCGAGCGGTCTGTCCTTTCAGTAGGCTAGTGTAATCATGCAGTGACCTCAGCTTACTCCTTCTCTCACAGATGGCATGTGCAAGGAATCCCACACACAAACGACTAAAATCTATTACAAAACCTGCACCTTGCTGACATTAAGTGGACATGAATCCTAAAACATCAACTTCTTTAATTACAAAGGCACAATATCAGTGTCAAAATAAACAGACAGACGTAAAGACAAGACACGTGTAGTTGGTTACTTTTTTTTTATTGTTAGGATTAACTGGACAGTCACAAAGTTACCAAATGTGGATCAGACACTGAAGCCAATAGAAATGAGTCCCCCAAGACAGTTACTCACAATCGCTCAGGGCACAGTAAGATAGGGCTGAGCCAAATTTGTGTGAGACTATGAGAGGGGCGATTGGGAATGATATTACACCATTGTGAGCCATCCTAAGATGTAAATGTAGTGTTCTATTAGGGTTAGTAGTGGCAATACAGGGCTGCTGTTTGTTCAGGGAAAAATTGATGATTTAAAAAAAAAAAGGAAGAGTGCTGCAGTTGAGCAGCAAGCTTCCTTTATCTTTCCAAACCCCGGTGAATATTTCAAAGGGCTGCAACATGGATGAAACCAAATACATGATTCAGATTTGAAGGGATGCTGGCAAGAGAGGACCACCCTTTAAAACAGGGATGGTTGCCCTTGGCATTTTAAATGAGATGCCCTTGTAAGTGCTGGGCCTTGTGGTAGTTATTTGAAGATAAAGTCTAAATGGACAGTTGTAAACTTGTGGTCAAAGATGTAGGTCATCAGTGCAGAGCGTTTGGCGTTCACTACAGATGCTCCAAAGGGTCACACAGTGCCATGCTCACCAAGGGCAACGTAAGGGTTGGCAGGACAGAGGGCACAACTTTATTACCGTTGAGAGATGTGGAGCAGGTCTTGGACCAAGGAGCTCAAACCCACACACGCAAACACATACGTACATAACACACACAGACCATCCCAATTGACTCCTACACAAACACTAAAACTGACTGCAGATACTCTGGTTTAAATCCACTTTTAAAGTCTGCTTGGTAGTTTACCTAGATCCTTTTTCAGATATCTATATATATACGTATTTATATTTATATACTCTCCTTTTTTTTTGTTTATCTTTTTGTTCTCACACTTCTGAAAAATTTGGTCACAGAGAGAAAACGGCACGTAAAAAAAATGTAAGCAAAACAACCTAAACAGAAACCACAGCAGAAGATTGCATCATTATCATCTGCGCCAGTGGATCAACAACGGTGGCATTTAGAGCTTACAGCTACTGAACAAGTGAATTGGAGGGGGGCTGACAAACGATAGAAAGGAGAGCAGGAGATGGCATTCCTACAACATCCAAGATATAGAAAGAGGCTGTTGCACACAACCAACACAATACAAAACGCAGACATTATAGAATTAATACACAAGTGGAGATGTGGTACAAAAACAAAATTACTTACAAAAAAAAAAAAAACTATTTGATTTGAGAGGAACAGGGGCTAAACTTGTTACAAGGTATGCCCGTATCTAACTACACACTACATCCTAAAGTTTCATTACAACAGCAGAGATGGAGAGGGTGGGTTGGCAGGTGATGTGCTGGATGCCACAGGAATAGAAAAGTCTCTCACTGACTATACCTGGGATCCGGAAGCACATCTTCACTACAGAGCTAAAGAGGGGTAGCCTAGCGTAAGGGGTGCTGGAAGGCTTAGCGGAATATCAGGGGGTAAGGGAACGGAACAGTGGACTTGTCGAGTAGGGATGGTGTTCCCGTGTAGAGAATGGCACTACGAGACCTTCTTCATTTCCCCCTCCTTTAGCGTCCACTGCTGATGCCTCCTCCTCCCCCATCACACAAAAGCCCTATCTGAGTATTCCTTGGTTGACGCCTCAACAGGACAGGTCTGAATTAGCTCAGTGTAAATGACGCCCAGAATACTTTCAGGAATGCTTTTCTTTTTTGTCTTTCTTTGTCGCTTTGCTGTCAGGGTGTTTAGACAGCTCCCATGGTGGGGGAGAAGGTGAAGAAGAGAGAGACCAGGAGAGGAAGGAACCCATCAGCTCTTGCCCATTCACTCCTTTCTAGTTCCAGTCTCCGACTCCCACCAGCCAAAGCTGGTTAGCAGCGTGTCTCGTAGATGCCGCTGCGTCCAATGTAGCGCACCCATTTAATGACATCATGGTCGCTGTAGTTCAGCTTTGGCTCGAAGACCTTCAGGTAACGCACCTTCAGCCCTGAAGGAGCGAAGGGCACCTGGTGAGGGAAAATGTAAAAAGCAAGCGAGTTAACAACAGAGCAAAATACTATCCAGCACAACCACAACAAGCACAGATTTTAGGCACAGAGAAGAAATTAATGGTGTGATGCTGGTTAGGAGAACACACCTCGAAGTTCATGGAGATAGGTGGACGGGCCCACTTCTTCTTATCATTTGTGGGCAGCAGCTCAATCTCAGCACTGATCTGAGACTCCTTCATGCCAGCCATGCGCTTGATCCTGACAAACAGGGTAGATGGAGGGACACATCAATGCTTATTCACTTACCATCTTCACATGAGAAACTGTGATGGAAAAGGGCCGGGTGAGGAGAAGACGTGTGGTCACTTACTTCCACACAATGGCGTTTTCGCTGGCCTTGTATTTGGCCTTGCCTTTCATGCAGATGACCTGCACCCCGCTGGTGTTGAGTGGAGTGGGGATGCGCACCTAGGGGGAGCCACCATGGAGTATGTAAGACCATATATACAACTGAGACTTTGAGTACAAGACATCTGTCTGAAGCTAAGGCAGGCTTACCTCAATCTTCTGCGCCAACAGTGAGGGCTTGAAGTTGGACTTAATCACCACCTTCACTTCCAGTTTGGTGCGACCCACCTCCCTCACCAACGGAATCACCCGGAACGGCAGGATGATGTCTTTAGTGGTGCGATATCTGAGGACGAACATGAAACATGCCAAAGCGATCAATAGGCTGCATATTGAAAATCACTAGCAAATGAGCTGACAGTATGCCATTTCAGACACACAGACACATCAAGGTCACTTTGTGTATGTGTGTGTGTGTGTGAGAGAGAGAAAGAGAGACACAAACACACACTGACCTCATAAGTTCATACTCTCCATCTGGGGGGATGAAGCTGATGCTGCGCTCCGTGTCAAACTTGCTGAGACGCACACACTGATGGAATGTGCAGTCATCGATCGCTATGGCCTGCTTCCCAGAGCTTACAGGAACAACAGAGAGAGAGAGAGAGAGAGAGAGAGAGAGAGAGAGAGAGAGAGAGAGAGAGAGAGAGAAAGAGGGAGAGAGAGAGAGAGAGAGAGAGAGAGAGAGAGAGAGAGAGAGAGAGAGAGAGAGAGAGAGACAAGGAGGGTTGGAGGAGATACCGCAAGGCAAAGGGTTGGTACACAACTAAAGGGGGTGAGGACAAAACCCATCATTAAGGCTTCAGTCTGAAGACATGAATTTAGAGATCAATGGAGCCTGGCTGTTTAGGGGGTTAAGGAGAGTGCGATCACAATGGAAACTGTCTGGATGTCAAACTGCCAATTCCGCTGCAATTACCAGACACATACAGAGAGAGAAACTTAAAGCCCCCAACAGTATTGTATCTTGGTTATTTTGCAAGTCACACAACCTCTTGTGTTTTCTAGTGGTAACATGGTTAGTATTATGTGGCAACACAGGGATTTATGGGTGATGGGAGCACCGCAAATTAGCACAGCTAATTTACTAACTAGCACAGCCACAAGAGCCACACACACACAAACACACAATGTCAACCCCTCACCATACAGCACAGTTAATCTACAAACCCATGAAGTGCAATGCAAAGGAAGTCTGTCCAAACAGTCACTGACTTCCAAAGCATGGTACACACACTCAGACCACATCAAAGACAGACAACGACAGACAGACAGACAGACAGACAGACAGACAGACAGACAGACAGACAGACAGACAGACAGACAGACAGACAGACAGACAGACAGACAGACAGACAGACACGAAGACTAGCATGGCCTGGGTGAGTACGCTACCTGCCCCCCAGATTGCCCCCCAGATCACTGAGGTCCAGCACAGAGAGAGAAGAAGGAACACAAAACAAAACAAAAATCAAGAAACAAAACACCACAACTTAAAACAACAACAACTAAAGAAAACACCACAACCTACAGTTCAATGCTGAAAAAGAAAAACTGCATGGCTAATGCATCACCAAGAACTTTAGTACAAAGTTACGTTAGAGGTTGTTTAAATCAGGATGAACACAAAGTAATGGAGCAACAGATGATGTGATGGATATGGGAAACTTACACCCACACTTCCACATACAATACAATACAATCCATCAAGGGAAGAATCAGTCTGAAGACATGAATTTAGAGATCAATGGAGCCTGGCTGTTTAGGGGGTTAAGGAGAGTGCGATCACAATGGAAACTGTCTGGATGTCAAACTGTCAATTCTGCTGTAATTACCAGACACATACAGAGAGAGAAACTTAAAGGCCCCAACAGTATTGTATCTTAGTTATTTTGCAAGTCACACAACCTCTTGTGTTTCCTAGAGGTAACATGGTTAGTATTATGTGGCAACACAGGGATTTATGGGTGATGGGAGCACCGCAAATTAGCACAGCCACAAGAGAGAGAGAGCGAGAGACACACACACACACACAGTCAACCCCTCACTAAACAGCACAGTTAATCTACAAACCCATGAAGTGCAATGCAAAGGAAGCCTGTCCCAACAGTCACTGACTTCCAAAGCATGGTACACACACTCAGACAACGACAGACAGACAGACAGATAATGACTAGGACTAGCATGGCCTTGGTGAGTAGTACGCTACCTGACCCCCAGATCACTGAGGTCCAGCACAGAGCGAGAAGAAAATACACAAAACAACAAAAATCAAGTAAGAAAACACCACAACTTAAAACAACAACAACAAAATGACTAAATCAGGATGAACACAAAGTCATGGAGCAACAGATGATGTGATGGATATGGGAAACCCACACTTCCACATACAATACAATGCAATACAATACATCAATCCATCAAGGGAAAGATCTACTACATTGATCCATAAACATGACCCCATGTGACCTAGTGGACATGTAACACACTCTATTCACACTGCAAGTAGTACAGATAAGTCTAAGGCACAACTCTGTTCAGCATGTCTGCTTGAACTCTAAAATACATCTGCTGCTTTTCAGCAATCAAGGCGTTACCCACTGTACATACAGTGGAAACACAAGCCATGTTGAGGTATGTGATTTACTCAATAGCTGCATAAACAGGACAAGGTATTTCTCAATAGTTATTTCAAAGAATAAAACATCTTCTCAGCTCCCACCATTTGATCATATGTTAATTTATACCCCCTCATGACATTTTGTACAATGTACAACTACAACAATATTCACTCATATTTTCTCCTCCTACATGACTCCTCAGTGAGTGTTAGGATACCTATTGGTAGGTGCTTGGTCATTGGTTGTGTCTTACCTCTTGCCAGCTTCGTCGGTGGTGGTGCCACCTTTGCCCTGCTTGTCGATGACGATCTTGTCGTTCATGCCAAACTTGCACTCGGGCATGCCACTCAGGTAGCTCTTCATGACCACACGGCCAGACACATGCGCGCTCAGAACCTGACCTGAAAACATCACAAAGGGAGGCCACACAATGCCTGCATATCAGCATATTTTCTATACAAACGTGGGGATGCCCTAGGGGGCGTATTTATTTTACTTGCGAGTTTCAAGTAGAAGAAACAGGACTTTGGGGCATTCTACCGATTCTAGTCTTAGTTCCATATTGAAGTGAATACTCCCGAAGTCCTGAGAAGATGTGTTACCACACTTGGACAAACACCACTGCACATTTTAAATACCACAACATATGGGGGGGGGGGGGGGTTACCTTGAGGCGACATGAGCAGGTTGACGCTCTCCAGAACGTCCAGGAAAAGCTCGTTGCGCCGGTACTTGATGCCCTCACGCCGCCAGCCAATCTGCCCCGTCACCTGGCTGGTAATCTGGGACTGCTCCTCTTTTGTCTGCAGGGGAAGGGAGATTCTTATTGAGTTTCAGTATAGTAAAAATGTAAACTAAACATGTTTCAGATCAAATGTATTTGTTCAGTAGTGTAAATCATTGATGAAATATGCTTACATGATGCTGGAGGGAAGCACATCAAAAGGAAGAGAATATCAGCGCCATAGTGCACCATGGAGCATGAGGAAGCAAAAAAACAGAACATCAGAAATATGGAAGAAGTAATGTCATTACAGCCTCCTGATCCCATTTATATGCCAGACTAGGCAGTTACACCTGCTGCCGCATTGAAACTCGATCACAGTCCATCCGTCTGACCAAACTCTGCCCGTCTTTACTGGACCACCAACAAGGAATGAGAATGAATGAAACAGAAGCAGCGACTAGACAGTGCAGGGGCAAAGAGGTGTCTGTGTTTGTGACTTCACTCTGCCAAGGGGCTGCCGGTTTGCGATATCAAGTGCAGAAGGTACCCACCTGGCTCTTAATGCCCTGCTGGGTGATGAAGGTCTTCAGAGCCCCTGTCTCAGAGTTCTGGGGGTATCCGAAGTCTAGGATTTCTGCAGAGAGAAGAGATTCAGGAACTCATTTTAAAGTGCCCATACTCCAGTTGAAATACAATGGCATATAAACCATTTATTCAAATTTGCTGAATCCCATGACTTTTTTAAAATAAAGACTTTCAATGCTATTTCAATTCAATTCAATTTGATCAGGCAGCAATCATTACTGACATTACAGGTGCTGATTCCTTATGGTTTCCCCACCTACACCCACAAGATGTCAGCAACCCCTGAATCAAACAATATGGAATTTGACAGAGCTCTCTGCAGTGGCTGTGTGGGTGTGTGGCTGATTCATTCCTCGGACGAGGCTGAGATTAAGCGAGTAAGGTGAAACAGCATGGTCCATCAGCAGTCTGAAGGAGCTATGCAACTGCGCGGTATTTTCTTTAGGTTTTGATTTTCTCATCTCATCGGCCATAAAAATCAAAACCTAAAAAAACCACCGCACAGTGGAAAATTCCATCAACGCAGCCTCCAGGGTGAACACCACGTCGATGCAAAGACCCACCGCCGCCTGGGCTGTGAACAGCAGCGGTTATGTCCGACAACCTACAGAAACAACATGCTCAGCGGAAACAACCAGTTATCTGCTGTAGGAAGATGCTGCGTTTTACTGTCAGCAACGTAATAACAACAATCCAGCACCACCACTTCCCTGTGATGGGTGCTTCTGAATGACCAAGGACAGCAATGTGTCGACAGACAAATTCTGATAATACAACAGCCTTTATCTCATACTTGGAGAAAAAAGGATCACGTGAAATACACTCCATCCATTATTTTTCTTCATTCATTCATTTGTATGCCAAGTCACTCATTAATTAAAAGGCGCGAGAGGGGCAGAAAGGACTTTTTACCGTCCAGCAGCTCGTAGATCAGCACAAAGTTGTTTTTTATGTTCTCCTCGCTGATCTTGCCGAAGTAGGCGGTCATGACGTCACACATCTTGTAGAGGAACTCAAACACCATGGCGGCATTGACGTTCTGCTTGGTGACGGCCGCCAGCCAGATGTTGGAGCGCTTGACATGGAAAAAGCTGGTGCGGGCGATGTTGTTGACAGGGGAGCGCACCTGCTGCCGGGCGTGGATCACGTTCACACGGAACGCATCCACGGCATTACGCCTGCGGACAGAACGCACAGAGTGAGACAAGAGAGAACCTTAATGCCTCCTGAGAAGAGATGGATTGGGCAATATAAGACAATTACATCAACTAAGGCAGAAGAACAATATGAGCTAGTGGGGAGAAGAGAAAGACAAATGAGGGGGTGGGGATGGAGTAAAGTCTATCTCAGCCCAAAGACAGAAGAAAGGAAGCATGTTGTCTCGATCATGACAGGAGATTTAAAGTGCAAAAAACAGAAGAGGAGAGAAAACAAGGAGGTGCATGTTTCAGGTAAAAAAACACACCGAAAGAAAATGAACAACAATATATGGTTTACATTTTATGGTACAGTATATGCTAGTTTCCATCGCCTGAAACACACACATACATAAATGAATCAAACGGTTTCCCCATGAATGTGGTATGGATGTGAGGACTACGCAACTTGCATTAATCATAGTAGCAGCTTTACAGTGGTTTGGTAAAGAAGTGTGGTGGAATGTGAAATATCCAAACTACATTACCAGATGACAGAAAATAGTATTGAGCTTTTATCAGGCTGGACTCTAACCCTTGCTCCACCCTCTAAATCACCAGCCATCTTCCCTAACTGTTCCATTAACCTCAAGACATTGTGCTGCCTCTGATATGAGCGCAATCACCACCTCGAATGGAGTCGCTGTGAGCGAGTGGTGATGGGCGTGGGACCATGAACTGTGAATTCTTATGACGGAACAGACTGAGTATTTGGTATTTGTAAAATCATTCCTCAAACCCTTCGGAATTGTTGCTCAACACACCAACCCCTCCACAACATGGGGTTTAATTTCCAGGCATCTAGCTTTTATTTTTTTATTTGTATTTAACCGAGCTTGGTGGTGCGAGACTCACCAGGTCCAATGAGGACTTGAGTATTACACATTCAGTCAAAACAGCCACCTTTGTCAGCAGAGCTGTGGTAGAGCAAGTCAAATGAGGCCCCTTCCTTGCTAGTTTTCTTCTAGTCTTCCTATCCCTCCATCTATACTCCATACTCTTCTCCCATCCCCCCCTCCTCCACCCCGGGCTTGTCTCTCAGCTCAGTGCACACTGGTGACTCACTCTGATGAGGCATACATTCATCCCCACACCTCTCTCGCCCTCACACACATACACACCACACAATAACAGTTCTGGCTCTGTGACAGCAGTGGCACAGGGGTTTGGAGCGATGGTAACCATGGCAACGGCACTTCTAACGGTTCTCAGCAGTTATCAAAGTCTTCCCTGATGTCCTGAGAGCAGACTGGGCAATTTCAGACTCACACCTCACCCTTGGCGATTGCCGCCCTCCATTTTTCCTCCCTTAAGATGGCGATTGCCCCTTTCCGGGGGGGCAATCGCCATCTTAAGTTTCTCCTCTTCAGGTTTCTCCTCTTCAGGAAAGGTCGCGGCAAGCGTAACGGTAGTACATTACAATAAATGTGAAAAGAACAGTCAGCTGTAGTGCATAGTGTAACCTAAGCAATTACATGGCTATTAACACATGGCCCTATTGGGAAAGCTTAGACTCTCCTACCACCTGTTGGAGGAGCAATAAATATAATCTTAAAAAGGTGCAGGGCACCACTGCTCCAATACACCAATGACCCACTGATATTCTGGCACACGTCACACACTCTGCTATTTAAATATTAATCCATATTAATTGCAAATTAAAAATTGAAAAAGCCCAACAATTTTTATATTATAATACTTATTATTTTACTATGATCTGATATACAATATGAATATAAGCACTTTGTTGAACTGTGCATACTGCTTTGGTTGCTAAAAACCATAACCATTTTCATCCAATTTATTTCAATAACACAGCGGATATAAGTTAAGTAATACATGCATTTTATGACGGCTTAAGCGCTATCTGTTGATGTATTCTTGTAGATTCCGTTAAACACAAACTATATGTGTGAATGTGTGTATTCAATAATTAAAAACTGATTTAGACTAAAACCTATGCTGTTGCCATGGCAATCAGGTAACTAAAATGGCTAGCATCTTGCTCAATAACTAGCAGTTACTTGCTAACTAACTAACTAACTGTGAGCCAATTCGCTTTTTGAGTCTTCTTGAATCACCACAACGTAATTAACTTGACACACTTTAACGTTAGAAACTTTAATATGTTTTTTTTTACTGACGGACTTAAAAAAGCTTACATTAGCTATCTAGAATGAAAAGGCACTGACTAGTCAGCTGTTGACATTCAGTCTACCTTGTAATGTTACTTGAATGAACACAAGCAAAACATCAGCTGAACTATTAGCTTTCATTAATCAACAGGCGCGCTGATTTTCATCGGACAATTACAGCTTCAATTAAGCCATTTCGTCGAGTTTCAGTAAGTTCAGGGGAAAATCCAACTGTCGACTCCAACTTGAGTTTAATTTACTGGTCTGGTCATGTAGCTAAGCTGCACTGCTTGGCAAACAATGCATCTTAGCCTGGCATGTAGCAAAGCTGTGGTGCTGGGCAAATGACACTTCTTAATCATGTCACTAAAGACAAATAACATCCCCCCCATTCATTTTCAAGGGCAATTTTAATTTAAAACAGAAATTTTAAACTAACAAGGCCTATCAAAAAGTTGCAAACTAGTGCACTACTCATTTAGGCCAGACCTGTGAACGCTGCACCGAGATGATCTGGTAACAACCGTCAGAGGTGAAGCAGCACCAAAAACAAGCGTGACAATTATAATACCAATAATCCTTAAGAAGAACGATGTGATTGCTAGCATGATCCCATAACAAGAAGCCGAGTGCTTCCTGCCTAATCACAGTGCTGTGCAGCAATGCAAACCAGGGGAAGGGGTCAGAGCAGTGCAGTGCAGCAACACTATAGTCAGCATGCTGCTTATGGGCGTTGGGGCTTAGTAGGGGGAGAGGGAGGCAGACTGAGAGGCTAGGCACAGCTTACCTATTCCTACAAAGGCCAATGAAGATATGGACAAGAGTGAAAAAGGTGCCAGGAAAAAGGAAGGGGAAACACAAGGAGAAAAACAAAAACAAAAAATGAGAATGAGGGCCAGAGTGACCTGAGAAAAGAAAGAAAGAAAGGAAGTAGCAGCAGACTTCCTACTACATCATACAGAATACTGTCCACTCAGGACAGACCCAGCGAAAGCTAGGGGAAACACTGAGGTCACTAAGACACACACATGCTTGGGCAAAGAGGGTGTGGATGAAGAACACCAGCCACAAAATGAGGGGAGGAAAAAAAAAACATTTAAAAAAAAGTATATTCCCAGTTCCATGCTCCAGCCCACCACTCACCCTATGTCATCCCGGTAGACTCGGGAAATCAACACCTCCCCCTTGTGGTTATAGATGAATAGTCCTCCAATCATGGTGGCAATTCTTTAGTCTTCATGCAACATGATGAAACAACTGCAAGAAACAGACAGACCTATTCGATTAGACAAATTAAAAAACAAGCAAACATAGCACACACAGAGCCTTTATCACTTTATTCTGACAGGTGCTCTTAGCTACTTCATGAATCCACAGACAATTGATCTGTTATCCAATGGAGACAGAATGAAGGATGTCGTGAGTAGGAGGCACAGAAGCTATCCAACAGATTCGTATCCATTATTAGCTCAGGAGGAACACCATGGAGTTCATCCCACAACGGGCTCCACTAATCCCTCTCACACTCAGACCAGGAAAGTCTAAAAATACTTGATACGATTACGGCAGAGGCACTGACAGGGCAGACACTCAACAGTAGCATGCCAGGCTGATGACAAACGCCTCTATGAATGGGCATAGTGGTAATACAAAAAAACATCCACAAAAGCCCTGAATGATGTGACCACCACTACACCCAATCCTATCTAAATTATTGACATACAACGAATTCGTTTGCGACCTCCACCAGCTATCTTGAACACACCGACTAGCTACATGAAGGTGTTTTCATGCAATACGAATTATCGTGACGGGGGGTAAAATTACCACAGCTACCTAGACAGCCATCCTCATGTAAAACATTTATATTTGTCTTTCTGTAGACATGTATATGGTACTAGCTAGCAAGCTTACCATCGAACGTTAGTAATAACCTGATATTTTTTTTTTCATTTAGAGACACCGAGAGCGATTTGACGGACACAAACCCGTTCACTTCTAGCTAAAAACGCCCGTGTCACAGACACGACTGAAGATATATTTTAAAACACAAGTTTAATTTATGAAAAAATAAGCTAACCCCACGTCATCTGACATAATGCATGCTATAATAAATGTTTGAAGAAAGCAGTTATGCTAGGTTGACGTTAGCAATTAGGTTAGCATTAGTTGCTACCGACTCACCGGTGTCAAATATCGGTTTGTCATCGATTGTTGATAAGTACATGAGCAAACGAGGCTAAATTGAACAGCAAACCCGAAGACAAGTTAAAAAAATAATGCACAGCGAACAATACACAATCATCGACCATATTCGCCGCCAAGCGTCCAACATGTCTGCCGTCCTAAAGCACGGACAAGCCCACTGCGACGATATCGTCGGTAGCTAGCAGTCACGTAGCCTAACATAGCTAACTACACAAGTGCTGGCACAGCGTGAAGTAAATACACATATAAATGCCACAACATATGTGTTCTGGACACCCTACGACTGGACTAGATGTCCTTACACTATTTAATGAATGACAATTAATTAACAGGCGAATATAACTTGTCTAATACCAAAATGCCTGACCGGAAAACTATCGTACCATTTTAGCTGTCAGGATAGCTAGCCAACATTCGACGGCTACCGTTAACGTTAGCTTTCACCACATTCAATGTATTTTCCTTAAAGTCACGAATATAACGACATAACATGATTCGACTCGAAGTTTGTTAGCATGTTAAATCCCAAAGTCACTACAAGTAATACACAGCTTACTATAACATTATTGATTTAATCAGGACCTGAAGAATATTCTGCTGCAAAATTGCCTCAATGACAAACTACCTCGCTTGCCAGGTCCAGCCAGTAACGTTTACGTTAGGCAGATAAGACAGCTAGCTAGATGGCTAGCATAGGCTTACTAGCTAGCTGTGCCATTGACCAGCCTACTAGATCATTTGAATATTTTGTCACGACTGACTCGTCCGCTCTTTCAGGCAGTATACTCAAAGCAGCCTCTCTGTCATCAGTATCTTTACCTCTTTCTCGTTCACAACCTAATACCGGACTGTCGTCGTTCACCACAAATATCCCTAGAATCTCCAGTTGCTCACAAGATGCTCCACAACTCGCTTTGTCTCACAGTCAGTTTCAGTCATCTGCCCGTCAAGATGTCGACCGCTCCCTCCTTCGAAGCCTCCCTGTCAGCTGACACGACGCAATGACGTGACAGCGAGTACAGAAGAGCAGAGGCTCTCAGACATGGCTAGTTTAAAAGCGCGGCCACATCACACAGGAGTGATTTTATATGCAGTGTAATTTATAATGTGTCGTTCTGTTTTGTCATATCCATAGACCAAACATGAGTTGCATAAGATGAGCTGTTTGCGTTCTCTGTGCAGTAACCCCCTGTCATAGACTATCCTCTTGTGTAGTCAACAGGACGCTCCCCATGGTCATGCTATTGATTTAAGTTTGTATTCCCATTGTCGCTAAAACTATTAGATTAGTTCATTACGTGTCTCTCTGTCCTTTTATCTATCTGTAAAGTTTACAACAATTTCCCACAAAAAGCCACACAGTAGGCTATATTAAACCATTGTATTGACTACTTAGGCTATGCCTATCGCAGCCCATGATAGCCCTATACCAAAAAGTATGTAAATTAAGACGTTTCTGATGTCGGCCCCGTGAATTGAGACTGTTAAAAAATCTTGACTTTAAAGTGATAATGGTGGATACTGGATTGGGAATGGAACAAGGTCCAGGCTCAACCCCAAGCCTATAGGCCTACAATATGTTACCTGCTGGGGCAGTTTTTTCTTTGTACAAGGATTCTGTGATGTTTTGTCCAAGTGTGTTAATATACCAACAACATTTCCCAGAACATTTTACTACTGTAACAAATATTGAGCTAGCCCACTATTATGTTGGAAGAAGCTCCCTGAAAATAAAATCACAGACACAGTTGTTTCCAAGTTTAGGCAATAAAACTATGTTTATAAATAAAAACAATTTTTTGTTTGTTGTTGTCATAAAACAGTGTACAGTGAGTATTAAATTGAACCATTTGTCACTATACATTGTCAGTTTCTAATAAATGGAAAACTTGTGATAAATGGATTTCAAAGGGGAGGGGAGGGTTTACAGAAGTAAATGAGATGTTAGGTTGTATAGCATACAGAATGTAAATGTTAAAGAAACACGATAAATTAAACCTTTCATACGGAAATGCTCAGGGAGGAGAGAAGAGAGTGTTGGAATCAGCTCTATGCAATCACATTACTGGAGGTAACAACCAGTCTCTGGGAACTGGGATTGTGCAGTTTCATTTAGGCTTATCTGTTGAGGTGCCTCTTCAGTAGAGTTCCCCTTCCAGTTTTCTGATTGGCTAGTAACTTCCCCAGACATGACATCAGCACTCCCGTTACCATGGGAACTAAAGCAGACGATTTAGATTTAGGAGACAGTCTGCATTTTAAGTGCACAAGATATGTTAAGCCTTATTAAGTAGTACCTTCAATACTATTGCATCTATTAACAAGATGACACTATACTTTGTTTTGTCTACAATGCTGGATGTTAAAAGGCAGATAAAAGTAATGCATACTGAAGATCCTTTGCCTTATGTAGGCCTATAATGTTTTTATACACCCAACCTCACACTCCATGTCCTTGAGTTGTTTGAATTCCGAAACAAAACAACAAAATTGAAGTAAAACGACAGGCAAATATAAAACGCATCTCAGCTTTTCTTCATGTTAGTTCCTCTTTCTAAACGTGTTGCAGAGATGCAAAGCTTCATTTGGACATGCTGAGAAGTGGAGACCACACAGGGTCCACAAGCTCGGTCTGTTCTCTCCTTCTGACCTTCCTCTCTATCCCCTCTATCGACTTTAGGATTAAGAGACAGAAAACAAGAGATGAGGCAAGTGCTGATGGGAAGAGTAACAGGAAGACAGGAAAAGAAACACAAAGGAAACAAAGAGGGTAAGGAAAATAAAAACCTTTCACCTCTCATTCCGCTTCACCCACTCTCACTCATCTGCAACCTCTCCTTCAACCAAAGGATACAAAAAGAGCTTTTCTTTTTGAGGAAAGAGCACTGCATCTTCTTCACTGAAGAAAGTATGAGACACTCGACAAGAGAGACAGACGGGAGAGAGCCACATGACAGGACACACACTCACTCTTGTCTCTTTCTTTCTCAGACACACACACAAACACACACATACATACACCACTACACACATACAACCCAATCACTCCCTGTCCCTCTAAATCCCTCCCTGTTGTCCTTCATCTCTCCTTTCATGCTTTCTCTTTTTCCTGGGGGTTGACAGTTTCCTGAACGCCTGAACGTGCGAGACTCAGGATTCACCTGCTGCTGTCTTCACATGACGTCCACGAAGAACTCACTGGGGTTTCCCATGGCCATGCGGAAGGACTGGCGCGAGGCCGTGAGTTCGGGGGGCACCGTGGCCAGCTCACGGCCTGGGGGGGAGCCTGGCGGTGCCATGGGGACCGGGCTGGGGGCCTGGGGCTGCGGGGGAAGGCCAGGCGGTCCGTAAGCCGCTGAGTGCATGCTGCGCAGGCTGTGGGTGCTGTGCACACTGCGCTCACTAGGGGGTGCCGAAGAGCGTTCGCTAGGTGTCTTCTCTCGCCTTAGCTCCGTCTCGCTGCCACTCCCTCCTGACTTTGAGTCACCACCACCGCCGCTGCCTCCTACTGCTGCAGAAGCAGCTGCTCCAGCTTCTTTCTTGCCACCACTGCGGTTTGAGCCACTACTACGACTCCCTGAGGGAGGACAGATAAGGGGGAGAGAGAAACAGAAAAAGAAGGTTAATTAAAAACAGACTGAGCAGTGGAGGAGAAATACTTCAATTTCCATTGCAAATCTATGCCACAAAGCATCTGTGTGTCTGTGTGAGCCCCTGTATGTATGATTAGACATTCCCGTGTGCAGTCAACCTGGTGTGGTCTGTAGCATCTCACCTTCACTAGGCTGGCTGCCTGCACTGCCACCCCCTCCAGTGTTGCTGCCGGGTGGCTCATGCACGGGATTGGGGTTGTAGGGGTGAGGGACGGGGTACTGATAGGGGAATGCCAAGGGCCACGGGGCAGCTCCTGGGTGGGGCAGGGGGGCAAGGGTGTCCTGATCGGACGCACCACTAGAGCCATCATGGTCGTGTAAGGAGAGATTGGCCATGTCTGCGAGAGAGGTACGTCATTCAGGGATTAAAAGAGGAAGTGGATGGGAAAAAGTAGTTATTTTTGCCTTAAAGAATAGGGCCAGTGATTTTACCATGCAGAAAAAGAAATACGGTACAGGAGAGCTATAAAGGAGACAAAACAGTTGATGAAAGACTTACTGCCACATAGGTCGCCGAAGATGTAGTAACACTGCTCAGAGAAGGTAATCTTGTTGACAGTGTGGCGGATGTAGCCAGCCTTCAGGAGGTTGCTGGCGTACTTGCGTGCCTCTCGGCGGTCCGTGAAGCCCTCAATGTGATGGTATAACCAGTCAACTACATCAGAACCTGCAGAGGTGGAGAAAGGCATTTAAAATATAGTCTTATGGCCTAACTGGCAGGCCATACCATCTGGATTCATTTTCCACAATTTCTAGGGAACCCAATGCAGTCATTTCTCCACATTAATGTATTATTTTGCTGTGCTGCAGAGATGTGTTCAATCAGTGGGGATAGAAAAAGAAGTAATTCACATTCTAATATAATGTATGGCTATACACTTCTAGCC
Organism: Sprattus sprattus; assembly: GCF_963457725.1. Classification (NCBI taxonomy): domain Eukaryota; kingdom Metazoa; phylum Chordata; class Actinopteri; order Clupeiformes; family Clupeidae; genus Sprattus; species Sprattus sprattus. The sequence continues at coordinate 17,709,740 of NC_137928.1, read as the reverse complement.
CCAGAGTCACTACAGCATATTACCTATGAAGGCATTGGGGATTGTAATCTTCAGCCACATCCGATCCCGCACCTCCAGTCCAGACTCAGGGGATGCCATTGCCTTGGCAACCGTCCCCATGTCACTATGAATGGACAGGTGGAAGTCGTCGAACCCTGTGAGGATTAATGAACGTTTGATCAAAGACAGAGGAGAACTGGATGTGTACAGCAAAGCTGTGATGTGCAGGCACTCCAGAACTGGACAAGCAGGAACAGAGGGGACCTTTTCAAATTATTGTGTTGTGCTGTGTCTTGCAAAATAAAAGGAGGTTGAGGGCTTATGCAAATCTGATCTTGACTTGTTTACGGAATTTGAATAAAACTGATTTAGCTTCCCAATCCTTTAGAAAAGCACTGACTGAAAGCGCATTTTGTTATCACAGATCTTGCAGGGATCCATACCCTACAGCAAATAACATGCCTTGTGCCCCAGAGGCCAATCATCACCCTTTGTGATTCTCAATGTAAGCAATGTGATTGGCAGACATGACATGACTGCAGCAACAACACAGCAATGTGAAATGGACACACAAATGGACCTCAAGAAGCCAGGAAATGATATCATCATCAGCAAGCATGCCAGGAGGGGCTGGGGGGGTGGGGGGCTTGGGAGTGGTGGGGTGGGGAAGGGGCCACACTTACGCTCGGTCTCTGGAATGGAGCTGGTGATGGAGGAGCTTGTGGAGGTGATTGTGCTCATGGAAGGGCTCATACCGTACACCGGATACGCCCCCGTCAGCGCTGCCGTGTGGGACACCCACGCAGCCGGGTCTATGGGACGGATCGGCTCACCTAAAGAAGAAAAGGAAAAGAATCGTCAGGTCAGCTACTAGTAACAAAATACTGGTTGTGAGGTCAGGTGCAGTGCATGGTATACACAGAGATGGAAGGTGCGTGATATCAGACCACCTGTAAGTAAGCAAAAAACACAAATACTGGCTTCAATTCCAAGAAAAACTATAACTGCTACGTAAAGATGATGAAAGTTGAAAGATTTAGATGGATGTCCTTCTTAAGTTGTTTAAGCAAACTGATTCACTGATATGTAGGTGTATCTAATGGCCATGTTGAAAACTCACTCAGATTAAAGCAAACATGTAGGGACATACCCAAAGGTTTGTATTACAGTCAACTTGTGTGTGTGTGTGTAGGGAAGGTAAAGAAACATTGTTTAAAGCACTCACCTCTGGGCAAGGTGAAGCAGCCTCGTGGATTGGGATCCCAGCATTTGGCGACAGTTAGTGTTATGGGACTGTGGATGAGAAGAGCATGCTATTTTAACCTTAATCTGTTTGATTGGGTTTATGTGTGTGCACATTATGTATGTGAGTGTGATACATGTGTGTGTGTGTGTGTGTGTGTGTGTATGTGTTTGTGTCTCTCTGTGTGTGTGTGTGTGTGCGCCTCTTACCCAGGTTTGTGTACTATTTCCCTCAACACCCTCACGGCGTCATCGTTGTTCATGTTCTCAAAGTTAATGTCATTCACCTTGAGACAAGAACAGATAATACGGACAGGAAAAGGAAAACATTTGAGGGAGATACACTCTGCAGACCGAACTCTCTTTTTCACACACACACACACACACACACACACACACACACTGATCACTGCACCTACAAAATGTAATCACAACTAAGTCATACATCAATATCCTGACTGAACACACAAGCTCAATTCCAAGCACAGGTGCACACACACCATCTTTCATACATTGCTAAAAATGAAATGTACTACACCACCAAACTACACACTTACTCTCTCCCATCCCAACTAGCACACACAACTTTCCAGGACAATGTATGTTCTGACACACACACACAGCACCCATCTAACAAACACACGCACACATATACCTGGAGCAGCATATCACCAGGTTCTATTCTCCCGTCAGCTGCCACCGCTCCACCCTTCATGATGGAGCCGATGTAGATGCCACCATCACCCCTCTCGTTGCTCTGGCCAACTATACTGATGCCCAGGAAGTTATACTTCTCTGCAGGGACAGAAGGGGGGAGACATCAGAGGAAAGATGAAGGACGATGAGAGAGGGTGGAAAGAAGGCAGGATGGGAGGGAGAATTGAAAGAAAGAAAGAAAGAAAGAAAAGACAGAATAGAAGAAAGCCAGAGAAGATCAAAAGGAATAAGACATGAGAGAGTGAAGGAAAGAGGATGAGAGAAAAGAGAAAGAAAGAAAGAAAGTAAGAGAGGAGAAAGGAGTAGAATAAAAAGGAGTGAAAGCAAGTGACAGGGGTGGGATCCTACAGGTACATAAGAGACGGTCAACACATTCAGAGTTTGTACTGTAGGCAAGCAGCAGGCCACACACAAACACACACACACGTACTCACCCATGTTTAACGTGACAGTGATTATGTTCAGTGACATGGTTGAGTCTGTGATGCTGCTGAACGATGATGACTGAAGAACAGAAAGAGAGAGAGAAAGAAAGACAAAGACAGAAAAGACAGACAGACCAACATGAGCACACACATGTAAAGCCATTAAATACTAGACAGGAGACTGCCTTAGCCACTGGAGTGTGTGTCTGAGTTTGTGTGTGTGTCTGAGTGTGTGTGTGTGTCTGAGTGTGTGTGAGTGTGAGTGAGTGTGAATGTACATTTACAGCTCACCCTCTCCATTTGTGGTGCCTTTGGTTTCCGTCGACGACGGCGATGTCGTCTCATCAGTCTTGAGGATGTGCTCTGCTCTGTTGAGCTACTGAACCTGGGTTAGAGCAGTGACATCACGGCCATGATATAACTGCATTAGATGCCATACTCTTGAGGTATTATGCTTTTATGGCCACTCACAATGCATACCAGCCTGTGATTGGCTTGAGGACACCACATGGCGTCTCTGATCCAATCCCGGTGAAGTATGCATTGTATTCAAAAACAGGAGGAAAACCTCTTTTGTGTTGGTTTTATAGAGCATGTGATTAGAGCATGCTTTGGGTGACCTATGATGTGTAGGATAAGAAATCTGCGCAGCTGGAAGGGCAATACTGGAAATAAATGTGTAGTCGTGGAATATACTGAACCGTTACAATTATTTTTTTTAGGCTTAAGACTGCTGAATTGAGTACTGAGTGTGATTCAGTTTATATCTAAGGGTACCTCCTACGTCACATACAATTTAAAACGTATATATCGTAAAGAAAATACATATGGATTCTATATTGAATGAGTTTATACGAAAATCCTTACGGAAGCTATACAAAAGGTTGATTACAATATTTGTGTGGACAAATTTGATGTCTTGTGCCTTGACTTACTTATTGGGAGAATGTCTTCTATTTTAAACAAGCCCATTCAAGAACGTTCTATGCATAGGAAAACTAAGATAACCAAAGCAAGGGGAACTACTGCTTGGAAGCCATTTAAATGCTTTTTAAATACAGCAGATTGCCTGTATCTGTCTGTACATCAGTGAATGGGTGAACGCTGGTACAGGGCACAATCGTTCTGAGAGACGTTCATCTGATCAGGCAAGCTGGTCGGCTGTGTGTGTTGAGTGTGTACGCGAGTGTATTATGCATGGGCCACATCTAGTCTGCATGCAAATCTACCAAAGTGTGTATAACAATAAGAGATTGTGGATGCGATTCTCCATATGGGCACATATGGCATGTGAGTATAGCATTTATTGGTGCATCTGTGTTAGTGTGTACGTGTCAACTTACGCATTTGTGTGTGTGTGTGTGTGTGTGTGTGTGTGTGTGTGTGTGTGTGTGTGTGTGTGCGTGCGTGCGTGCATGAACTACATATGTTTATGAGCTCACCTGCTGGCAGAGTCATCTTCCTCGGAGTCAAAGAAGCTGGTGGTGTCCAGCTCACTGCTCATGAGGGTAGAGGAGCTCTCATAGCCCGCCAGCTCCGGCCTGCGCTCCAGTCGAGAGTGGCCATTCGGCCTTCCACCTGCAGGGAGCGCCACCACAGAGTCAGTGGAGTGCATGTTTACAGTCACTAGTGACAGATAACTTTCTATTGCACTACAAGGACTATCCCTAGAACTGGGCACCTGGCTCATGTCTTTCAATGTCAGTGTATTCCTATCATGTATAAATATAAGTGAATAGATGTTGCCACAACCCAAACTGAATCCCTTCATGAATCTAAATAACTATGCTGTCCAAACTGACTACAGCATCGGAACTCTGATCCGGACATATGCACACAGTACACAGTACAGACAGTCCTCTGGACAGCTTTTGATATCATGAAACGTATTCCTTAGATGTGCAGCCTTCACAGTTAGTGTAATCACAATGTCTTAAGTGCAGATTCACTTGACATTTTGCTTAATCTGAGTTGAGGTCATCCAGCGTCTTTGCATTTACATTTTCAAGTGTCAGTGGGCTAAGCCAAACGCTCACTGCTGAAAATGGGAGAGATTTCCTTTGAGCACTTTTCAAAGCATTCCAAGGCCCACCTTCATTTTCCGTGTCTGCTCAGCTCTCATTCTAACCTAATAAGACTCACTTCACCTTCACACTGTAGGTATCCACTGTATCCACTTGAATTGCTTCCAACTACCGTACACTACATTTAACTCAATCTGATATAGCAAGATGTAAAGGTTATTTTAATTTTTTTTTGCACAGGAGCCGTTCAGTGTAGTCTAGCTGAGAACGTAAAGCAGAAACTCTGCCATTCAAGATTTAGTGGAGGATGGAGTCCAGTATGACAATGAACAGTGACAGCCGGCAGCCAAACACACCGTGGTCGTGGGGGTCTTTCCTCCGTGGTCTCTCCCTCTCCCGGTCTCTCTCCCTCTCTTTGTCTCTGTCTTTGTCTCTGTCTCTCCGCGGAGGTGCTGCGGAGTCTGTTTCCGTGTCGTTATCGAGGTTGTCCTGGCTGCCTGCAGCGTTCGCACTGCCACAGGGAGAGACGGAGGGGAAAGAAGATGAAACATAACGAAGGGGGGGACTGGGCTGCGTTGTAGAGAAGAAAGATCAGTCGAGAAGAATATTGCCTCTGTCTTTACGACACATACAGAAACTGCAGACACACACACACACACACAAACACACACACACACACACACACACAAACAGTTGCTTTTCACCAGCAGATGCCTGATTAGGCCCAACAGGCACATCCGTTACTAGGGCAGTCTTTCTCAGGGACCCCTGCTGTTTAAATGTCAAGTGGTGCTTTCTGAACGCGAGTGAGTTTTAATGTCAGCCATCCCAAAGCATGCCGAGAGCAAGACAATATGTACGAGTGTGTGTTTGTGTGTGTGTGTGTGTGTGTGTGTGTGTGTGTGTGAGTGTGTGAGTGTGTTAGTACACGTGTAATTCTCAGCGTGTGTGTTTGTGTGTGTGTGTGTGTGTGTGTGTGTGTGTGTGTGTGTGTGTGTGTGTGTATGTGTGTGTATGTGTGTGTGTGTCTGTGTGTGTGTGTGTGTGTGTGTGTGTCTGTGTATGTGTGTGTGTGTGAATGTGTATGTGTGTGTGTGTATGTGTGTGTGGACTGCTGATGCTGACTTGTCTATCTGCTCCTGGGCATCACCAGCAGGGGGAGCCCAGAGGCTGAATCATCTTTTTTTTTGCTCCTGTTTTTATCATCACTCTGCCTGTGCTGCTGTTTCCACTGATTTAATAATTAACCTGCGCTGGAACAGGAAACCAGCCGACACCAACAGGAAGTGCCATCAGGACAAACAAGCGCAGCCCATAAGCACAGCAGGTGTACTAACACCACAGAGACGGGGAATGTGACAACTGAGGCTTCTCACATGTAAATGGTGTGGAACTATGATACAGTATGATCACATAACACATAATATAAGACTGGTACACACAAACATGCATGAACACACACGCACGGAACCACACAAACACCTCTCCCTCTCTTATATACAGACACGCAAAGGAACTCTCCCCTTTCCTGTTCCCATCCATTCGCTCACTCTGTGTTTTCGACCTTTTTTCAAGGCCACTTTCAAACTCTTGAAGTAGTAGGCTCTTAAGTGGAGTCGATGGCGGCTTTAAGAGTTATTGATCTGCATTGATCAGCCTGCCCGCCCGGATAATCAGCCCGGCTGATTTGATTTATAGGCTGCGGGGTCCACTGGTTCAGCTGGAAAGCCAGAGCCTCACTCTCACACCTGCAGTCTCCATTACGGCTATCCACTCTCTGGCCGTTTCTATGGGGTGACCCGGGTCAGGGGAGGTTCTGACGTTTAAATGAGGGTGATGGAAGGGATCGTGCCCCCATAAGAGAATGATTCCAGGGTCAGTGTGTTGCCTGTGTGTGTTTGTTTGTGCGTGTGCATGTATATGT
>NC_137928.1:17695908-17698408 GCF_963457725.1 Sprattus sprattus | reverse complement strand
CACACACACACACACACACACACACACACACACACACACACACACACACAGAGGAGGCAAATCAGACTGGAGCATGCTCTCAGGCACAATAAAAATTCATTGCACTCACCCCTTTGGCCCCTCCCCATCCCAGCTGCTCCTTTAAAAAAGGTGCTGACCCCAAGTGCCCCTCTGGTTGCCACGGAAACCCCCTCGTCAAAAAAACGTGAGGATGACTGGAAGACAGCTGTTTGGTGCCCCATGTGAGGTTTGGGTCCCTGGTAAGAGGCAGGGGCTGTGTGTGTGTGTGTACTGTGATGGTGGACTGACTGTTCAACATGACACATTAATAATAGAATCATAGTTATTCAATGATTGCTCTGGTGTTCATGCATAATCAATCAGAATCCACTTTGCTCCCTTAAATGTTGCAAATTTGTCAGCATAAACACGCAAACCCCTGACCACACCCCCCTTACACACACACACACACACACACACACACACACACACACACACACACACACACACACACACACACACACACACACACACGCGCACACACACGCATTTGGATGGACACAGTATTCCAAGTGTGCAAGATGTGCTGACAGATACACACCGGATACAAAGAGGTATGGAGAGACAGGAATGCCAGCCAGCCACACACACGCACACACACACACTACCACTTTCTCCTCCGGTCAAAGTCACACCTGTCCAAGACCACAGAGGCAGACCACAGCACGGAAGACCTGAGTTAAGAGACTGAGTTATGAGAGAGTGTGTGTGTGTTCTCTTTGGGGGCGTTGTGAGTGTGTGATTGTGTGTCAGTGTGTGCCTGTGTAACAGTGTGTATTTTTGGGTAAGTGGATCGGGTGTGTGTGTGTGTGTGTATGAGACAGAGAGAGAGAGAGAGAACTGATAACCCTGTGGAATAGAGTTCCTGTGCTGTTTTAATTATGCAGCCACACAAACACACCAAGAGGGCGGGAGAGAGAGTGGAAGCACTGGGACAACATCTCACTGGCAGAAGCTTTTACTGGCACAGACCCACACGCACCCGCACACACACGCACGCATGCACACCCGCGCACACACACAGACACGAGCACACACACACAGACACGAGCACACACACACACAGACACGAGCACACACACTCATACGGCTTAAAAGACACACACACACAGACAAATACACAGGCTGACACACAGAAAATACAGACACACACACACACACACACAGCCAGACAGACACACACAGCCAGACAGACACACACAGCCATATAAACAGGCTCTTAGAAATTTCAATCTTTCTCATTTACAAGACAATGAAATATTAAAGTAATCCTTTTTTTCTTTATTAAACACACACACACACACACACAGAAACAAACAGGGGCTCTTGGGGAGGCATAGAGGCATGCAGAAATGTTAAACGAAGCCTCTCCCCATATTTCTCCCCAGTGAGACAGAAAAATGGAGAGGCAGCAACAGGAGAGAGGGATGAGTGAGGGGGGAGGTAAATGAATAAAGAGATGAGTGGGAGAGACACGGAGGAACAAGAGACACACAGAAAGCGCTCCAGCTTCCTGTCTCCATGGGTACATGAACACACACACACACACACACACACACACACAAAGGCAGACAGACAGACAGACAGACAGACAGACAGACAGACAGACAGACAGACAGACAGACACAGACACACACACACACACACACACACACACACACACACACACACACACACACACACACACACACACACAGTGGAAAATGTGTGGCAGTGGCCGGTAGTGGTGGTGGAGTCCTGTGGCTCAGTTTATTACAACAACAATAATAATCCACTGAAAACACTCGTTCTCTGTCTCCTGCTGCTTTTTTTTCTCTCTTTTTCTCTCCCTCCTGCATTCCCGTTCTGCTTCCTTTTTTTACGCTCACTCCCCAACCGTGCTGAAATACTTCTGCAGTCCCGAGTTTCTCCCTGTGCTGGCTGTGGTTTTCAGGCTCTTTAGTGTTATAGGAACATAAAGTCAGATTGTATGCTTCATTTAATGGCCAGGAACTGTAAAATGTGCAAACACAAACGTGGACACGCTCTCTCTCTCCAACCATGGCCTTTATCTGTGCCTCACTCACATCCACAAACCCACGCTCATACACTGGAGCTCACACAACACCACAAACCCTGCCACGTCAGAGGCAGATAAAACAGGCAAAAACACTGCCACACTTTTACACACACACACACACACACACACACACACAAGTAGCACATCAACAGCTGATATGAGATACTTAAGTGGTGGTTGTGTGACAAAGTGCTTGTATGTGTGTGTGTGTGTGTGTGTATGTTTGGGCACAAATGCACGTGTGTGTGTGTGTGTGTGTGTGTGTGTCCCTGGTCCCATCTGTTCTGTGTGATTACTGAGCGCCGGCGGCCCCAGCTGACTGCCCGCCTCATTCTCTCATTCCCTCCCGCACAGCACCCTGACTCCAACCACTTACTATTA
>NC_137928.1:17648408-17688408 GCF_963457725.1 Sprattus sprattus | reverse complement strand
ATTTTGTTTGCAGGGGCTAAACATCAGTCTGTAATATATTAGCTGACTGATGTCATCGCTGCCATCATCAGCCATGCGCCAGAGGAACATGTGCGGAGTAGTTCCTGACGCTTCCTCACGCTGCGTTGCTCGCAGGCCTCAGAAGAAAAGCAAGCATGCTTGCCAGGGGGTCTGGAACAATAGCTAGCTGTTCACCTTGAAGGGCTGGTTTTGAAGGGATAGAGACTTGACCACTAAGGACACAAGCTGCGTGAGAGTCTTGTTTTGTTGACTGTCAGTGATTGTGTGTTTGTAGGACTGAGGGGCATGTGTGGCTTGGCAATCCTGGAAAACAACACCCTGGCAAGCCAACAAAGGCAAACAAAAACCCGGGTTGTATGGATTTGAATTTAGCAATGGGACAGCAGGCTACTTTGACAGAAATTCGGGCTCGGGGACTCGCGTGTAAATCTGCTCAAAGGATCAGTGCACACTGTATTCCCGAATGTTACAGTGTTTCCAAGTCGGCATTCCAGACGCTTCATAAACCGCTCCTTCTGTAGGGCACGAAAGTACTGTAGTCACCATGCAGAGACGTGTGGGCTTTCTTATCTCTCCCTTACACATTTTAACAAGTGCGCACAGCCGTACACCACTTGTACGTAAGAGGGACTAAAAGGGGACAAAAGGACATTTTTCCTTCTTTTCTTTTCACAACAAAAGAGTCCAGTTCGTTAACCTTCCCCCTCCAGTCCACATCCGCCATTTTCGCATTTTCTCCTGCGTAACCACTGTTGGGCAGAAATAATGTAAAATTGTGCCTCAAACGGGGGGGAAAGAAAGAATGTAGCCTACTTGGGCGCAGCAACAGAGCCAACTCCAAAATGCTGTCTGAGGCAAGGTAACAAGTAATTAGATAAGAGTGCAACAGAGGTGTCTTGTGTCTTCAGACCGCATGACGAAGAGGAGTACAGACAGACAATTTTAAGTTACTTGTGTTGACCCAGATGGATTGTTCTCCACTTTGACAAAACTGACACCGTCTCTGCCACCCGCTGAGCAAATTCTAAGCACAAGGCTTTTGTAAGTTGCTAACGAGCCGACAAACCCCCTTGTTCCTCCATTCCACCCAAACCGTCGTTTTATTGGTTGACCTTGGAAGCCTTGGAAACCTCCTTTTTGACATAAACAGACACCCTCCTTTCCCAAACCCATGGTCCCTCCTTCAAAAAAAATCTCAGACTTGCAACTGTAGCACTATTATTACAGCTCCATTAATGCTATAACCATATAGAGTCCTCCATTTACAAAATGGACGCTGTGAATTGTATAAAATAAACTATTCGCTTAAAATCGATTAATTTAATCAAAGGTGTTAACTTATTGGAGACTAGACAAAATCAAACCAATATTTCGTCTATTCGTTGTCATGATGTCATGCAGATATGGCAAAGGGATCTCCGAAGACTGCCGTAAAGGTGTAGGCTACGCAGGCTATAACAATCATAGTGCAGAAAAGTGCCTGGTATTACCTACATCTGAAACAGCAACGTTACAGGGAACTGGGTCATGACACATTCAGTTATAGGGTGAAATGTTACAAAAGGGTGATTTCAAAACAGGGCATAAATCAGTGTAGCAGAAGCGTAATGTGTCAACCTTACCCGAAGTCATCATCCATAGACTTGAAGAAAAATTTGTAGTTGGGTTTATTGAGGACATTTTTGAAGTCCGCGAGGGTGACCCTATCCGCTGGAATGGGCAATTTGACCAGGTAGGGAGTTTCCTGATCATCGAGGTGGTAGATAATTTTGGTCTCCCCCATGGCAGGCCGCTGGGGAGCGAAAGGCCGTGCTCATCCAGCGCCGAGTCCCACTCGCAGCCTCCTTAGTGCTGCTTGTGCGTTGAATACCCCTTCTCCTGGCACGATCCTATCCGCCTATTGAGAGCCTCGCTGTTGCGCTTTCAGATCGGTCCACGCAAGACAACGAACAAACCCGAACACGAAATACTCGTTGAAAGTTAATGGTGGTTTGATTGTCCGGTATGTTGTGTAGTTGTTCGATGCAGCCTCGTATCCAAAATAAAAACAGTGAAGTTGCACGTTAGGTCGGCCCAGATTGGGCTCCGTGTGCACAGAGCTTCCCCCTGTTCCTTGTAACAGCTGTCTGCCGATGTGTAAGGATAGCCCCTCCTATCAGCTTTCCAAGGGACTCCCTCTACCGGAGATGAGACGAAAAACTGTAATTATATCGATATGTACGAAACCATTAAGTTGGTGAATGAAAGAACAAGAAAAGATACATGGACAAGACACTGTTTCTTCTTAATATGAATATTTGGAATATAATTAGTTGTACAATTAGTAATTAGTTGTACAATTAGTTGTATTTTTATTTATTTTTTTAAAGGATGACAGACTGAATGTAGCCTATTAAGGACCTGACATTTTGTGCAGTGTTTAAAGACCATAAATCTCTTGATTGTTTATTTTAAGGTTCAGGAGACTACATCCCTTAAAAAATACTGTTGATGTCTACACATAAGGGTGAAGCGCCCTCCTGTGGACATATTATCACCATTTCTAACCTTGTGCGTAAAGATTGAATCAAATGCTGGTCCAGCCTCGTTTGAGTCAGGGAACAGTCTGTCTGAACAGCCTATGTAATTAAGTCATACTCAACAAACTGAGGGGCACTCTGTGAACATGTTGGCTGTGTGAAAAAACGGCTTATAATTGAGTGCTTGTGTCGGATATGGATAATTGCCAACACCAGGTAAAAACACATTTTCATTTCTCAACCGTTTTATTACCTGCAAAACTTTGAAAATAAATGTCTGTTTTCACCTGTGCAGTTGATTAAGGCCTTTAATGACTGAGTATCCCACCAAATGCGTATTCACTGCCATTGATTCTTTTACACTTTCACTAGTTAAACACTATCTTAAAACACAAATTCATGATGACAAGATGAGGACTGCTCTCTAACAATTACATCGCAAACCAACTAAAATCAATATATGATTAGTCCCTCTTTAAACATTCAAATTACATTGAGTTTATTTTACAACACGCATCCAAATAAGAACAAAGTCAACACTTAATAAACATAACTCATATGCCAGTAACATAGGAGAAATGCACTTGAATGTGGGCAGAGTCTCTGTAACGCTGACATCATCATTGTTATTGACTCAGACATATGGCTAGGAGGGCCCACACAAGCCCCCTCTGAACTAGGGCAGCAGTGTTGTGACATCACCTTCCACAACAGTGCAAAGCTTACAGAAGGCACCTGTGTGTACCCCGCCCCTCCACTCTTGACTGACATACCTGAGGTCACAGGTGGGAGGGGTTTAGCACCAGGCACAGAGGTCAGGTGGGTTTGCTGGGGGTGGGGGAGGAGTGGAAGGGAAGTACAAACTGGGAAAGAGGACAAATTTCCAGTTTAGTGCCTGTGGGGGAGAGAAAAACAACCACACCACCAGTCCTGAACACCACCACGGATGTAACTAGTTCACGGAAATTGGCGAGCGTATGCAAGGGCGTTCCATACTGGTCATTGTTTTTATCGGCATGGTTATGAAGGAACACTTCTCATGTGGGAACCCCCTCCTTAAATACTGCACAGAGCAGAGGTACCTAAGGCAGCTGGTCCGTCTCCGTGATCGGCAAGTGTGTCTCTCATGATTGACAGGCACAGAGAAGTGTCAAGACCTCCTGTTCTCATGTCCCATGTCACTGGTTGACCCGCTCCCATTGGCCAGGTCCCCCCAGTTGTAGTGAAAATGGTCCAGGATTCACATACTAACTCTCACACACATTCATAGACTTGTGCATAGGTAAGCCAACATGTCAATTAAAAACATTCAAACATTTTCACTCATACTGATCATTTGGGTTTATTGCCAAATGGCAAACTGCATCTAGTGTACTCTCACGTGACACACACACACACACACACACACACACACACACACACACACACACACACACACACACACACACACACACACACACACACACACACACACACACACACACACACACACACACACACACACTAAGCATAAATTTAACCCAAAGGAGAGATTTTTCTTTTTTTTCTCTTCACCAAGAGCAGCGTAAACGGTTAGCTTATGACACATAAATAACCCAGTGTTGGTGAATGTGTATGCGAGTGAGTGTGTGAGTACTGGTTCTCTGACGCATGTAAAATCCCCCTCACACATACTCACACATCCACACTCCCCTGCCTCCCCCTCCCCCTCCCACAACATCCCTCCAGTCTCAACCAGGCACGACAAGGGTTCACGAGTCGTTTTTTTTTTTTTCAAGTCCTTTCCAGATCTTTCTCCTCTTCTCTGCCCTTCACCAGGCATCACCCATCTCTCACTGAACTCCATTGCCACTGTCACTCATTTATCCGTGGCTTTCGGTTTCACTCTCCATCCTTTCAATACCTTCCTCCATCACAGTGGTCGCACAGTCCATCCCCCAAGTCGGTGTCATGCCGAAACGTTGACGTCTCGCAGTGAAATGGTCCCGTTAGCGGGGGGGTCTGTGGGTGTGGGGCTGGTAGTAGGAGGAGCTAAAATAGGCTGGGCCAGAACAGGTGGGGCATCTGGGGTGGAGCTGACGTTACAGGGGAGGGTGGTCTGGAACAGGATCTGCTGCAGCGTGCGCCGCAGGTTGGGGTGCAGGCGTGCCTGCGTCTGGTAGAAGACCTCCACAGCGAAGCACTTCATCACCCCACCACACAGGTCCTCATACAGCGGCACGGTGTACATACGGGATGTCTGAGAGAGGGAGAGTACAGAAAAAGGAGAGTTAGAGGTAGTAGAGTATAAAATACAAGATGAATTGTAATGTTGTTAGACTTTCCCCAGAGATAAAAGACATGGAAGACCTCAGGTACAGGTATTAGGAGGTGTGACTAACTTACCCAGACCAACAAAACCTCAGGGACTTGCTAGGGCTGAGGAAGTTTAATAAATGGTTATTTCACTGGCACCCTCAAAAATCACTCAGTACAACTGACTAGAATCTTAAGCATCTTCATACCTTACCCCACTTGTCTCCACCCTATATTAATAACGGCCTGATTATTCCTACCTATACACCTGACCCCCAATCTGACCCTCCTCCTCCGTCTTACTTTGACCACCCCCAGGCTCCCACATGTGAGGATCTTCCAATTGAGATATGCATTGCGACTAAATGTAGCATTGTTAAGTGCCAAATGTTAGCTTGCTGCCATTTTAGCCCTAACCAATTCTCTGTGTGCCAACAAAGCTAGCAAGTTTCACAAAATTGTGGATTTTTCTTTTCACCCACTTGAATCCCTGGTTCTGCCCTACATTTGGGGTATAAAATGCAGTATTTATATTGCATGTTTTTAAAGTACGTGACCTACACAGCAGGCTACTGTAGCTGGCCCTTCTCTTAAAATCTAGCTGGTGAAACTAGCTAGCTACCTATACAGCTTTTGTGGTACTTTTCTGCCATTCATGAGTTTGGTAAGGATATATTTTTGTATCATGTGGGAACAAGTTAATTATCTTTGGGCAGCTGCCCATCCACCCCAAGTCGCAACCTTTATCAAAACACTGTCTCCTGTATTCAGCCATTTTCCTCCAATCCTGTTTAAGTTTAATGAGGCCATCTTAACACACTAACAGTTAGACCCAAACTGACCTCCTGTCATTCCTGAATATATTTTAGATGCTACGCTTCACTGAACATAAACCCATTTGGTTTAAACTGTGACTCCTTTACTTCTCCGAGGCGTTTGTTGACGTCTGGCAGCTGTGACAAACAGCTCAGGTAGGGCCAGGAACGGTGCTGAAAACCAGCTCAAGCTGGACGAAGTGATTAGCATGAGCCACCCCCTACAAAGGGGTGGGCTCTAAGGGGGGTGACTCCAAAGGATGTTAAAGATAACTGCACAGGGAGAAAGAAAAACAGCCCAAATAGGTTGTAAAAGCTAACAATTGATGCGGACACTGTCCATCACAGGACGCCAGGGAGTGTATGTATGTGTGAGCATGGAGACTCCAGTACAAGGAATGCAGAGTGGATGTTTTGTAGATGGAGGAGGAGGAAGAGGAGCAAAGTGAGAGAGGGACGGGGGCCTCTGCTTCCCTAAGTCATAATTTAAACTCATCCCGTCTCTAGCATTCCTCCAACCTGGCTCTGAACCTCTTTCCCCCCGTCGTTCTCTTTGTGCTTCCATCCATCCCTCAACTAATTCAGTCTTGCTTTCCTGTTAACATGTCTCACCCCAGTGCTGGCACGTTCAGTAGGCAAACTGGCCTTGAATCTCATGGTTGTCTGCAGCATCAGAGTAGGCAGGAAAAGGTCACAGAGATAAGGGGAGGGGAGGGATTGGAGTGCTCAGACACCTGGCGCCGTCGACTCTCCCCTCTCCACCTGGTGCCTCTGCTAGACATCCCTTACTCCCGTCGAATCCCCCCCCCCCCCCCCGTGTCTCTTAGACCTCCTCATCCACTCCTGTCTGTCTGTCGGTCTTACACTGTGTGGGAGAGGTCAGTAGCATCCTGACCAGACTCTCCTGCTGGTTCATTAATGAAACCATAATCAGCCAGAGTCTGTGGGAGAGCCGAGACTCCAGCCAGCGCACGGTTTCTTACACGTGTCTGCTGTTCCAGCTCCATGAGGGCTCTCAGTGGGGGTACAGCTTTGTTTGGCATTTGACCCCTCTCTCCTCAGGTTAGCCAAGCTTGTGTCTTGGCCAGCCAGTGCAGTGTCTGATTAATTAACAAGGGGCATCTGGACTACCTTAATTAACCCTTAATTAACCTTAAAACCCTTATTTTGTATATTATGTATGGAGAGTGTGTATGGATTCAGAGATAACAGAGAGTCTGTCCCCAATTGAAGGGCGCCTTCATACATTTGAGTAAGTGATGCATTGTTTTAGGGAAAATTAAGGTGAATATAGGTATATTTAAAGAAAGTTTAAAGACTCCTAGGTATTGCAGGAGCAGCAGAAATGGGTTTGGCAGTGATGCTACTGGAAGAGAAGATGTGCTTCTGGATAAGAGCATCTCCTAAGACATCTACCCTTTACCATTGATTTTGGTTATTAAGCCATCATTGTTTCTCTTGTTTGCTTATTGTGTTTCTAGTTTTTCTGATAAATGTAGGGATGGGGGACTCACTGAAGAGTTTCTGAGTCGCAGCTGCAAATTCAAGTGGCGTTCTAGTGCAATTTCCTGAGTTGGAAATACCTTAAGTTCCTAGTGGTCTCGAACGCGGCAACTGAATGCTCTGTTAAACGTCAAACCGAACACTGGCATGTTGTATAAAACACACTGGGGTGGTATTCTTCTGTTTGGTTCAGTGTAAATAAGCGAAGACGGCATTATGAGGGGGTTTCTTCACAGTGATTTATTGGGATCTCTGTTTTAAAAGGACCACTCACTTCCTCTCTCTCTTGCAATCTCCCCCCCTCCCCCTCTCTGACTCACGTGTTTGAGCAGGAAGCTGCGGACCCGGGGCAGGTCGGGATAGAAGCTGTTCCGCACCACAATCTGCAGCCAGCGGATGCGCACTTCAGCATTCATGCCATCTAGGAGGGTCGAGTAGCAGCACGACAGCTGAGTCATCACCTCTGCAGGGCCAAAAGCAAATAGACAAGCCAATCAGATTTATTATCAATCTTAAGACACCATGCATGAAGTTCATTCCATGAAGAAAGGGGTTATATTCACCAAAATCAATACACTGTGTCAGAAGTATTGGAACACCAGTAACAATTGAGTATTAGACCGCTCATGGCATTCTCAAATTTTGTCATGTTTGGGTCAATTCTAACTAAATTTGCTGCACACTTTAAACGGGCTCCTAACATTTGTAGGAATATGACATGATATAATGTGACAATCACTGAGCTGAGCTAATGAATTGCTCACAGCAACTACAGACAAGTGGCCCACAATTATTCTACTTGTGGCTACATTATAATTATTAGTCATTGCCAGTGTTTAATCTATATATCTACCAATATATTATTAAGGGTTTACTGACAGCATCATAAGGTAAAGAGCATCAATAGTCATGGAAATAGTAGCCAATGGTAGGAAAGCCAGCTTTTGACAAAGTGCACACACCAATCAAATGTAAGGTATGTGCAAGCACACCCACTACAGAACTCAAACAGACTAACGCAAGACCTGTGGTTTTAGCTACCATGAGGGAGCGGCGAGCGGTCCAGCAGCCGGTCGAGGAACAGCACCGTCTGGAAGGTGCTCCACGTGGAGAGGTCAAAGGTCGTAATAACCTGCGTGTCGGTGGTGTCGTTACCCCACAGCTCACAAAGCCGCTGAACTGGGCCGGTCAGAACCCCCCCGGCCGATAGGTCAGGCTCGAACAGGGGGGGACCACAGTCATTCAGCCAGCGCTCAAACTCCAGCCCTGAGACAGACACAGAGAAGGGACGAGGAGAGCAGGAGAGGGGGATCACCTTTCTGTTTATTTATGTTCTCTCTTCGACCTTCCCTAAAGTTAGTTTAACCCCCCCCCCCTGTTTGATAAGGCCCTCACGGCAGGAGAAGCTCCTCACTGACAGGAATGCTGAGACGAGGAGGGGAGTGGGAGAGAGTGGCGGACATCTTTCATTCATTCTTGCTCGCTCTGTCCCTCTTATATTCTCTCAACCTACATACATCCCACATACATTCTCAATGTCTCAATTCAATTGAAGAAGCTTTATTGGCATGACTTGAGCACGCACACACAAGGCAAGGATGTTGTGGATATTTAAAATGTCTCTCTCTCGCTCACCTTCTCTCTGCGACGCACAGTTTTCCTTCAGTTCAGGGAAGAAGCCCAGGAAAAAGTCCAGCAGGTCCTGAGCCACCACACTGCTGAACTTGAACTTCTCTATGTAGGCCTGCAGAGAGGCGGGGAGAGAGAGTGGGGAGAGACCATCCTCAGTTAAGAAGAGGGAAATGATCAACAGTGAATGTGTGCGTGAGTGAGAGTGAGTGAGTGAGAGCGAGAGAGAGATTGCTGAGTGAGAGTCTGTTGACAAGACATTATGTAGGTGTGTGCACAAACATGACTTGCCAGTGTGTGTCTCTTCCGAGAAAGTGTATCATTGTGTGTGGGAGAGTGAAACTGATTGCTTCCGAGCACCGTTTACTCCTGCTTACCCGTAGGAAGCTGTCAAACCGCTTAATGTCACCGCAAAGCTTTGAGAGGTAGGACACGAAGCAGAAGCCCTTTTCATAGGTGAACAAATTCATCAGACTGCTGGGGTTCACTCCTGCGAGAGAGAGAGAGAGAGAGAGAGAGAGAGAGACAGAGAGAGTGTGAGAGAAAGAGAGAGTGGAAGAAAGGGAGAAAAGGGGGTGAAAGGCAAGGGTAAATGGAATAAGGATTTAATTAGAAAAGTGTTGGTAGACTAACATGTTTGGTAGAATAATCTCTGACAATAAATGCTAATACACAATACATATGGTTCATCTTCACTGACCCCAACTTAAACTGGATGAAACTTGGGTGATTGATGACCAACTTCATTTCACTGAGCATGTAGCTTCTGTCTCTCGGTCTATTATATTCCGAAGATCAGACCCTCTCTCACACAATATGCTACACAACTTCCTGTGCAGGCTCTGGCTATAACTATACTAGATTATTGCAATGCAATTTCAACAGGCCTGCCTGCATTTGTAGTGAAACCATATATTAAACATATGTTAAATACAAATTTAAACTGAACAGTGATTTTATCACATTGAAAACAATACAAGAGCACATTATTGGATGTTTTACCTCATGAATTGTATTGTTTTTTCAAAATAAAAGCTTAATTCAATTTTGATTCTTGCAACATATTTAAAAAAAACTAAAGTTGGGACAGTAAAGCATTGCAATTCCTTTTCAAAACTCTTTAAAGAGGTTAAGGGACTAAAGATACCAAGTGAGAACGTGTTTCAGGTGTAACTTTGTCCTATTCTTCCTGCAAACAAGTCTTACGGTACGGGGTCTTCGTGGTCGCATTTTGCGTTTCAAAATGCCCGACACATTCTCTATTGAGGACAAGTCAGGGTACATTTATAAATCACTGCTTTTTATTTTATTGGAATTTTCCATACCATCTCAACTTTTTCTGATTTGGGGTTGATTCTCTCACTCACGCCTATAGAAGAGCCATTGAGTCGGCACCAGCCTATTTCAATGCTATGATTCAGCTCTATTCCCCCTCTCGGCCACTTCGCTCCTCCGAGGAGCGTCTATTGCCTTTCCCTTCTCTCGGCAGCAAGAGATCGCAGTTAAGACCCTTTGTGTTCCTTTGCGTTCCAGTGACAGCCTTGGTAAATTCAAAAAGCGATTAACCTTTTTACACGTTTTTCTACTTAGTTCATTTGTTTGAGGCATACTCTATGAATCTAACCACAGTTTTGGTATTATTACTATTATTATAGTAATAATGGATGCTTTTACGTACTTTCATTATGCCTATCACTTCATTTTCTAATTGTTGTTTTTACAGTTCTCATCAAATGATTTTGTAAGGTCACTTGGACAAAAGCACCTGCTAAATACCTTAACCTTAACACATGGGCCGCCTCGTCAGCTCCCTCAGTCATAACCCCGAGATTCCAAAGGATTGTGAAGCAAAAATAGCAGGAATCCTAATTCGGCCTTGGACAATTTCCCTGTCTTTTTTTCCCCGAGGCAAACCTAATTCTGCTATTCAAAGGATTTAAAATGACGAGTGCACTGAGGCAGGTGAGTCAGCACAAAAACGAGGCACCAACAACATGCGACTTCATTGCTCTACAGAACCAGCACAAGGAAGCTCAGAATGAATCCCCTGTCGGACAAACGGCCCTGCAGCCTCTTGTCTAAAGCCACACACAGGCCCTGGCAGTTCAGGCTACTTCAAGCACTGATGCGTTCTCCAGAAATGCTGCCTTTTTTCCTCCAGGAGTATTTTTAGCATTTCCACATCCCTGATTTGTGAGTAAGAGGGAGAGATGACTGTGTTCTGCATATTTAGATTCCTACTGTTAGGGTCTGCTGTACACAAGGAGTGTTCTTGTGTGGATGTGTGTGTGCATGTTCAGAATTTGTCAGTGTCACTCAGCCGTACTATGTATATACATTTATGGGTTATAAGTGTGTGTCTGTGTCTCTGCGTGCGTATGTGTGTATGTGCTGTATGTGTGTGTGTGTGTGTGTGTGTGTGTGTTTGTATATATGTATGCGTGAATGTGTGTATGTTCCTGAATGTGTATTCCTGTGTGTGTCTACACATGTATGTAAAGGGTTCCTGTAATGGTCGTACCTGGCTCGAACTTGGCCTGGAGTTTGCTGACGGGGTTGTTGTCTCCCAGGAGACGCATCTGTCTGTGCAAAGCATCCAGACGGAACACTGTCTCCAGGCAGGTGAAGGCCTCGCCTAAGAACACGCATCATCATTAATGGCAATTTCATAAGCAAGAAAGCAGGTGTGTGTGTGTGTGTGTGTGTGTGTGTGTGTGTGTGAGAGAGAGAGAGCACACATGCTTGCATTAGCTTCTTGGCCATTAACATCTGTAATAATGCTTCCGTGAGTATAGTGTTGCCTGAAGAGTGTTGCATGCGCTTGTGTACTATACCAGAAGCCACTACAGTAACACATCACTGAGCCTGTGTAGTTCACGTGGGAGCTGCACAGCGCGATACGTGTCACGCGAGTGATGCATCACTGGGCAGAGGAATGTGTTTGTTTTTAGTTTGGATATATTTAGAAGGAATGAGTTACTAAGCATAAAGTGAGTGTTTTATGTGAGGTTACATGTGCGCGAGTGGATGTGTCTATCTGTATTTTGTGTGTAAGGATGGAATATGTAATTGTGTGTAAGTGCGTGTTCATCCAACTTTACCATAAGCCTTGATATTTGTCTGTGTATACGTTGGGTGTGTGTCTAGGCCATACTTCTCTGTATGCAGGTAGGTGTGTGAAGCACTACCCATGTGTGATGCATGGTGGTGTGTGTTGGATGTGTATGTCTATGTGTGTGTGTTCCTCTTGTTTACCATAAGCCTCGGTGGTGATGCGTCTCTGTGCATAGGTGGCCAGCCCCTCACTCAGCCACATCTCCTCCCAGGTGGCGTTGGTGACGGCGTTGCCGAACCAGCCGTGTGCAATCTCGTGGATTACGTCGATCAGCAGGAACTCCCGGCTCTCCAGAATGGATGAGATGATGAACGTGAGGCACGGGTTCTCCATAGCAACGATGGGGAAGGAGGGAGGCAGGAACACAATGTCATACCTGTGGCCAAGGCAACGGGAAACACAGGGGTGATACGTTGATGCAATGCAATGAGGACTGAATGGCTTAAGATGTGATATTTATATGGACGCTGTTGTACAACGGAAAAAGCTTACAAATAGGCCTCAGTGTCATTTGATATCAAAGACAGACTGAATAGAATGAGCATGTTATCATCTTCAGACTCTTTCTCAGTGTTAGTACCACAGTATCTTTGATGTGAAATCTTACTGACTCTAATCTCCTGAACTGACCCATCAACCTCTGTCACTTGACTGGTCATTACATTAATCCAATGAGACTCAGCAGGTCACAATAGACTGAGTGTACAAACTAGCTGTATGCCAACCACTGTCAACAGAAATAGATTCCCACAGAAGTGTGCGTGTGTGTGTGTGTGTGTGTGTGTGTGTGTGTGTGTCCATTTGTATGGATGAATGACTAACTGGACCACTTTAATGCAGACCAGGAGATGTGACAGTGGGAGAGAAACTAGGCCAAAGCGAGCACTCCATAGCGCTCCGGGAAACATCAGCCTGCGGATTGGAGGAAGGGTATATATTTGGGCTGGGGGTTGGGGCGTATTCAAGAGATGTGTCCCAGGCTTTCATCATCATCATGAGTAATCGGAGGTAATGGTCCAATCAGCCTCCAGATTGACAATGACAACAGAGAGAGAGAGAGAGAGAGAGAGAGAGAGAGAGAGAGAGAGAGAGAGAGAGAGAGAATTAAACCAACCTCCCCCAGACGTACGGACCAAAGAGTCCCTCAGCCACAGCCAGCCAGCGCTCAACACTGCCACCCAGTTTACTGACAGCACAAGTGAGGATGCAAGGCTCTGCCCACACACGACTCCTGAGAGAGAGAGAGAGAGAGAGAGAGAGAAACAGAGACAGAGAGAGGGAGAGAAAGAAAGAAAGAGTGAGAGAGAGAGACAGAGAGAGAGAGAGAGAGAGACAGAGAGAGAAAGAAAGAGTGAGAGAGAGAGACAGAGAAAGAAAGAAAGAGTGAGAGAGAGAGAAAGAGAGAGAGAGAGAGAGAGCGAGAGAGGGGGAGAAAGACAGACAGAGAGAGACAGAGAAAGAGAAAAACAGAAAGAGGAAAGGGAAGGAGGGTAGGGGGGGTTTCAAGACAAACACATTGATAACCTGGAATTTAGAGTACACAAGTAGGCTCACTTCTGCTCTGGGCATTTCTGAGTGAGACAGTGACTCAGACTCCACTGTGCTGACACGTCTACGCCCACAGCATTAACCACACAAACAGGCATCACACAACCTGCCTCTTCCTCTCTCATGCACTCTGTCTTTCACACACTATTTGCCAGTTTCATCATGTCATCCCCCCCAGTCTCAGTTTCTGTCTCACCTTCTCTGTCGCTCTCAGCAAAGTCAGTACTACTTTCCAGGCACTCTCACCTCATCACTTCACGTTTAAAGTGTGGGTGCAGCCAAAAATATTTTTTATGAGCTGGCAACTAAAAGTTACTACTGAACTGTGATTAAATCCATCAATGCTGGTGTTAATATTGACATAATTCCCATTTTTATAAAATCACAATCTACTATTTAAATCATCCTGAACCGATGATGACTTTTCTACGACCATTTCGTACATATCCAACCACCTCCCCCAGCCCCCTCCCGTGAGTGCAAATCTCTTTTTAATTTGCTGATCAGGAATCATCATTTACAGGAGTATATCCCTGCTGATCAGGAATCATCATTTACAGGAGTATATCCCTACTGCCCCCTAATCCCTTTAACACTTTTTAGCATTTTTCAAAATGATGTAGTGGGTGAAGACATGCTTAACACCTGAGCTCCTCCTGACGTCCTCAAGCCCCACTCTCTCCCCAGACTCAGCTGTTCTTACCTGGGGCCGATGTCAGCGTGCTGCAGGTCCCCTGCCACCAGCGCCACCAGGTAAGCCGGCACGGGGAACTCCATGGAGAACTGGAAAACGCGGTCCTGCTTGGAGTAGGCACTGCGGGATGCGCTCATGAGCACCGTCACACCCTCAGGTACCTAGAAGGACACCCGCGTAGAAACATGCACACACATACAGACAAACCCACACAGACACATACAAATATACAAACACAGCCAGACATAAAACCTTGTCATGCCAAAACATAAAAAAACAAATATATGAATAAATGATACAGGGTTGACACAAAGATAGACACATAACATGATAAAAGACTGCAGAACGAGACTACAGCATGGCATGAGGATTACAAGGCAGAAAAGAGGAAAAGTGGAGATTAATCCAGGCAGCTGGCAAAACAAGGGTCCGACCAAAGTACAGCAGAAACAGAGAGATTGAAGTAAAGGAAAGGGCCCGTTAGATGCAGACGTGTTGTTCAAGACAGACAGAGGGCAAATTAAACAGATTAGGATTACCAACAGGATGAGATTAAGGCAAAACAGAGGGAAAGCAACAGTGCAAGAAAGATTACTAGATTGTAGAGAGAGAGATGAGGGTAGTTTAAAGTGGAGATCAGGGCCTTACCCGCACGCTGGCGGAGTAGGTGCTCTTGACGGCCGGCGTATCGAAGCAGGGGAAGAAGGAACGGTTGCAGACAGAGTGGCCCTGCGTGAAGACCAGCGGACGCGTCTGACCGCATGTCAACTCAGCATCCAGCCACCAGATCTGAGACACAACACATGCACACACAAACAAACACAACAACACAGAGGCCAGTGAGGGCAAAGGTCACAGAAAATAACATACCAGCACTGATCAGCCACAACGGGTGGTGAGACATTGAGAGCACATGAGAAATGCCAGCAGGAATGTCAGATATGGGACGATTTGTGTGCAAGGGCTAAATTGAGTGCAGACATCTGTGTGTGTGTGTGTGCGTGTGTTGGGGATGGGGGGTAAAACACATGGGGACTCTCAATGAACTCTCACACGCTTTGCTACAGGGCCAGTGTCATGATTATGCTGTTTGACACAGTCACAAAGCTAGCGAAGGAAGCCTGAAATGGACACACTGTAAAGCATTGATAAGTCCAACAGAGCACCATTTAAGAAACAAAATATGAGAGGAAAATTAAGAGCAAAACACTACGCGTGTGATAAGTATGCATGTGACAGAGAAAGTGAGACAGAGGGAGAGGGAAATAAATGGTGGGAAAGATGAGAGATAAATAGGATGTACGAACTTCTTAATTAGGTAGGAATGTGTCAATACCGTCAATAAGCATGAATGACATGGAGCCGTGGTCAATTATCTTTTCAAGGGGGGCGCTCAATTTCTGTCATGAGAGACGGTCGGGTTGACCTCATGATAAGTCAACTCGTCATGAATACTCTAGACCCGATAATTACCTTAGGAGCTCTCTGAACAAAATGAACTGACTTTCAGCTTTCTGAAAGCCAATAGCCTACTGTTGCATTATCGCTGTTGCATTATAACTAAGGCCTTTGCCTCCCAACGCAGACACTAGGAATCCATTATGTTGCGAGGTTACAACAATGATAGGCCGTCCTATTATCAACGTCGTCTGGGGTACAGGCTATATTCAGACATAAAAGCACAAACCCAAGTTCTCATAAGTAGGCTAACCCTGCTGCTATAAACAATTGCGGAATGCCATTACGGTTATTATTAGCCAACATCAATGTCATTTTGTCAACGACACACAGCTGCCACCCAAGTGACCTTACCGCAGGGCCGTCTGTCGTAGTGTAGCGGATGGTGATCTGGAAAGCCCGGTGCGGCCGGATGACTGTGGCCGGCAGGGTAATGTTAAGCGAGGAGCCGTAGTCTGTGAAAGGGTCCACACGGTATGAAAGTGAGAGGAAGATATCAGGGGAACCAGCGGTACCGGGTACCTTACAGTCTATGGAATGGATGTGTAGGGACGGGTGTGTGTCCAACACCAGAGTTTGCACCCCAGGCTGGATCGGCACCAGTTCAAGGACCTGCCACCCAGTCATCCTCTTCAGCGCAAAGTTGAGGTGGAGGTCGAGATGAAAGTGTCGAAGTTTAAAGCTGTGGAAGTTGGAGGCCGATGCAATGTCCACCAGCCGACATTGTCCCAAAGCCCGGCCGCCTTCACAGGACTTGCTGGGCACCGTCAGCACTTTCCGACAACAGCACAGCGTCGGTCGCTGAAGCTCAGCCATTGTAGCTTTCAAAGAGACATTAATTATAAACTAAACATCGTCGATAACATTTAGCCGCTAAATTAGTCGTTACAACTAAAGATAGCCTAAGCTATATCGTGCGAACTTCATTAATACCCATGAGAAGTAGCTCTTGCAATCGAGTTGCCTTTGTAGCAAATAAGGGTGTAGAGAGCAAAGCACTGGAACGGGCGAAAAAAAAACAGGTTAAGTGGACAGTCCAGCAAACAAAACTAAATCTATGTGAAATCCATCGGGGCCGATCATAAAATCGAGTCCAGCATTTCTCCTTAAAATCCGAAGAATGTAGCCTGCTCTGAGTGCGCGCGATTGAACAACTCAAAAGAAACAGATAACTTACAGATGTTACAAATTTCGCCAGAAAAAAGTATGGAAGTGCCAGGCGCAAAGAAAAAAGTTGAAATGAAAGGCGCTGAGCTAAGTGACTCCCGCAGAAAACAGGAAGTAAAAACAGGGGAGGAAATCACTTCGATAGAGGAAAGTTTTTGGTCTGCAGGGGGGCGCTGCAGAGGCGACCCGAGGGATCCTCGTCCCAATTCGGTAGCACCTCAAAATACTCAACATCAACAGCCTCGGAAAGACAGCATTATTAGCTTTTCTAACGAGATCCCAAACCCAAACCGAAGACCCCTCGGCATTCTTCCATAGACGAAAGATGTGTGCTTCGGTGGAAGGCACATCCTTTGCTGTAACTAACGTCACTCAAAGTAGTAGCCTATTAGGTTTTAAATCTGTTGCGCCAAGTAGTTTGACACTTAAGCTAGCATGGGCGTAAAGAGGAAAGGGATCCACCGTGCGAATGCGATACGTTCAGTAGAATGGGATATCCTTTTACAAGCCCAGTGACCATCCTCCATAGAAACTTTGTTACACAACGTGTAACCTTTATTCTTGGTTGTTTCCTCGTCGCCCTGGAGACTGTCCTTGGCTTGGTGGCAGCGGCGAGTGGTGTTGATTGCGGAGGGGGAGGAGTGTTCCCGGCGCCGGGGAAGGTCTGCTTACGGAAGGAGCCGATGTTGCTAAGGACCAGCTGTGGTTCAGGTCTGTGTAGTACAGCTCTCGAACCATTAGATGTCACGGTTGCTCTGCTCTTCACTCACAAACCTCTGCATACCGCACGCTTCTCATTTTAAAGGTCATGCATGATGTTCTACACAGCTTGATGTGCCAGATTATTCGAAGTCCGGGTCCAAATTATATGTGTGATCAGGAAATAAGCAGGTGCCATAACGGATCCCATAGATATAAATCATATACGTCTAGTTCAGCATCCTCATTAGCAAAGGCTTCCCTCGATCACCAAACGCGATATAGATTACACTATGATCCAATGACGTAAAGCATGACTACACCTCTAAATACACAGTAGCCTACTTACATTACCTATGACTCAGCAGATGTCAAGACTATTGGATGGTTGTGCATTGTTTGCACCGTGAAATAGCCTTCATCCCTGCATGGTGGCGAAAAAAGACTCAAGAGGACCGCAGCAATTAAGAATTGATGGGATGAGCGTTTTATTTTAGGGCAAGTCAGAAGTGTGTGTGTGTGTGTGTGTGTGTGTTGCTATCTGCATGAGTGCAATTTCTGGGTGAGCTGGTCAAGCACAGAACTAGGAAAGAGGATATTGGTGTCCCTCTGGTTTCAGATTTCCCTGCTGATCGATCCTCATCTCCCCCTTATGCATACCCGTATAGCCCATATAACACAGAAACACTCACACAAATATGTGTAACCCTAAAATAATTTTATTGTCTTTTTTTAAAGAGATGCTTTCTCCTCCATGGTCATCCCAATCCCCATCACAAGGCAATGATGAAGTCATGCTAAGGCTATAAAAATGTAATAGAAATGACATACAGACTGACATTCTGCAGATGGTCTTCTCAAAGACCCGTTTGCCATATCTGAACAATGCCAAGACAGGTTACAAGAACAGAAATACAGGAATGGAAAAGTTGGCCTGCTCTGAGCAGTGTAACACCAGCCAAAAGAAATAAACAAATTGTGCATGACTGGCATCTTTTGTAACATAGCAAGAGAAAAGAAAATACAGAAACAAAACAGAGACCTCTGACCAACAGGGGGAGCTGAGCAGACCACCCAGTACCACTGTAGATGCAAGGGCATTTGACAAGGGCAACAGCATATGCTGTTAACAGTACGCCATTAAATAAAAAATAAAAAAAGCTTCAAGAGTTAAAAAAAAGAGGAAGCAACAGCATTAACAAAAGGAAATAGACTGTAAGATCATGTACAAGGCCTCTTCACTTTGGGGGCGAGGTCATGCCCCTGGCGTGAGATGCAAAGGACACTGGGAATGAGCAGCGTGGTTTCTTTCTCTCTCTCTGAGAGACCCCTCCAGCCCATTCACAGTGCCAATCCAGCCTGCGCTGGCTGAAAGAAAGCCAAAAGCCTCTATGTCTGCTGAAGGGCCCTCCACCCAAGCCCCAGTACCTGTGACAGAGAAGGCTGCAGAGAAAGGGTCCCGTATCCCCTGCCCGCTTTGGTCGCAACCTCCCTTGGGACTGCTGCACCGAGGTGCTTGAGCCAGGGGTTCAGGGTTCAAGTCACGAGACAACGTGAGCCCCGCGGATTTGTCAAGTCATTAGATCAACTGATTAAAACAGGTAGTAAGACAGTGATGACATGAGTGGTAGAAGACACAGGAGACATAACTATGATTTTACATACAGAGTCTTTACAAAATAAACTCTGTGAAGATCTCCTTTCACCTAAATATATATATATATATGCATATAGAGATATATCCTATAAAACAGACTGTATGGAATGAATACAGCTACATGTAAACGCTCTTTTTCCCGCTAATACTTAGAACATTATTACAGTAATGATGATTTCCTGACCATTCCAGATTACAGCTATATCTGAAAAAGGCATCTCTTTCGGACAGCTCAAGGGCCTCCACTCAGGACCCTGTGGCCATGGCGTTTACCAGCGCAACCCCCCTAACCTGCGGGCAGAGCAGTGCATGGTATGTTTGCAGGAGGAGGGGAGTTGTGCCAGGGCGCTGCTGGCTGGGAGGGCTGGGGAGGAGTCCTCTCCCCTCATCTCAGGAGCACGCTGAAGACCCCCTCGTCTTTCTTAGCCCCGCACAGAGATCTTGTTCTCCACTGCGGCGAGCATAGCGCAGAAGCGAGAGTTCTCATTGGCTAGAAGTCTTGACGGCTCATCGAACTCCACAACCTGACCGGGGGGAAAAAGAGGTGGGAAAGAGGTAAGTTGACCTGGATCGTGTTTTTTGGATCAAGCCGTGAAAAACGGAACCAGAAAAAGCATTTGCAGCATGAGCTGTACCTGGCCCTGGTTGAGCACCATGATGCGGTCGCAGTTGAGCACGGTTTGTATCCGGTGGGCGATGGTCAGCGTGGTGCAGTCCTCGAAGGCGGTGCGGATCGTCTCCTGGATCAGAGAGTCTGTCTCACTGTCCATAGCAGCAGTAGCCTCATCCAGAATCAGAACCTTAAAAGAGGAACGTGCAGATTAAGATAAGATGTAAAACAGCCATGTTTAGTTGTGTCTGGTTAAACTCCATATACAGGGCGTGGCAAGAAAGGGTGAGGATTTCATGCGGTGGTTTTGTTAAGACTTTAATTCCTGGTTGCCTTTAAGACCGGTAAAGGTGTGTGTGTGTGTGTATTTTAGTGTGTGTGTGTGTGTGTGTGTGTGTATGTGTGTGTGTATGTGTGTGCGTGTGTCACCTTGCACTGTCTCAGCAGGGCGCGCGCCACACACAGCAGCTGCCTCTCCCCTACAGAGAAGTTCTCCCCATTCTCCACCACCTCAGAATCCAGCTTCAGGGGCAGCTGAGACACCTGGGAGAGTGGAGCCAGAGTTAGTGTGGATATGTGCTTGTGTAGGACACAGACAGAGAGAGAGAGAGAGAACAGAATGCTCAACAAGTAAAACCAATCTTAAAAACATTTTACGTGCTGTGCTATGCTGTACATTATTTGTTGCTGTACGATGTGTTTGAAGATGCTGGTATCAGTCTCTGAATGCAATCTAATCTAAAAGAGGCTGCATCCATTCATACTTACACACTCCTTCATGTGTGTCCTGTCCAAAGAATCCCATATAGATTCCTCTGAGTACTGGTTGAAAGGATCCAGATTAGATCTAAACAATTCCGAGAGAACACCTGGATCAGACCAGTAAATCGTTCACAACAGCCAGTATTGGAAACAGATTAGATAAGATAGAGAAAAGAAAGAAAGAACAGCCCTCTTACCGAACTGTGCCGCTGAAAAGCACAGGCTCTTGTGGGATGATTGACAGTTTGCTGCGCAGGTCAGCCAGGCCGATGTCACAGATGTTGATCCCGTCAATCTTAATGGAGCCACCACACGGCTCCACCAAGCGGAACAGGACCACACCCAGAGAGGATTTACCTGACCAGAGGGGAAGAGGGCATGTCAGCATCCTCAGAAGAAGAACGCAACACAGGCACCAACTTCCATATTATTTTAGAATATTTCCACTATTATATTTACATTAAGGAGACACTTTTATTCAGCAGCTTTGCTGGTATTTTACCAAACATTCAGTGTGTAAACCATTCCAACTGCAGTGTACAGTGGATATGACAGCTCTTGATGGTGGTTTAGCTGAAGAAGGGGTATTTCATACTGAGCTGGACTCACCTGACCCTGTCCGGCCCACGATACCGACCTTCTCTTTGGGTCGGATAGTGCAGGAGATCTTCTTCAGGACCAGCGGCAGGTTCTCCCGGTAGCGCATTTCCGTCTCGTCGAATACCACCTCCCCCTCGTGAGGCCAGTCCTCTGGGGGAGCCTTGTTCTTGATCCGGGCTGGAGCCTCCAGGGCCAGAGACTAGACGGACAGACACCAATACTTTTATCCAGGCCCTAGACATAGGTCCGTTATAAGCACGTTGTTTCACTCTCTAGTGCTTGTACAATCGATCCCACACAGCCATATCAAGTGTGGTAATCAGGCATGTTTCCAAAGAGACTATTAAACCTATATGCCCGTTTCATTGTGGGCATTTCCCCTGAGGGCATTTGGGCGTAACGTTACACTGGATAGCTTCCCCCCATTACGCTTGCTGCATCGTTTCTGGTTCCTGGAGGTGTAGACTGTGAAACTGAGCTCTGTGCTGTTTTACATTAACCCAGAGGGATAGTGACGGGTGGGCTCAGTACCTGGATGTAGTGGTGGATCCTCTCCACGGATGTGAAGCGAGCCTCAGTCTCAGAGGCCAGGCGTACGGTGAACTGGAAGAGCCCTGTGAGCTGAGAGGAGAGACCAGAGGTACAGCCGGTCACTAACTACAAGCCACCACTACCATGTCGAGAGGGACTTTCAGTTCCATTCAATATTCAAAATAAAATGTTAAAAAACTGTGCATAAAATAATTTTTTCTGAAGTTCTACAGACAATTCTACACTGGTTTTAACTCAGCTACACATTATACAATTACATGAGGACGACTCAGCAGAATAATTCTTCGGAAGCTCTATTGACAGCAGCATACAGGGTGTGTGTGTGCTTTAGTATGGGGGGCGGTGTTGGGGGCCCACCTGTACAGCATAGGAGATGGCAAGGCCAGCGTAGGCGGGCGCGATGTGTCCGTGCATGACCACGATCATCATTGCGGTGATGCTGATGAGAGCCACGCTGATGACGTCCAGCCGCACGGCCAGCCAGCGCATGGCGCAGCTGAACAGGTAGAACGGCGCCTGGTTCTGATCCAACAGCTCCTGGTACCTGAGCGGGCGTGAGCGGCTGTGGTTACATGATGTTTTTTCCCCCCAATACTGCATAAAACTGGATCAAAAGCTCAACTCAACGCTTTTTTTAAGCCTCTGAAAAAACACACCAAGGGAAGAGACCCTCATTTACAACAGTGGCGAGATTCAAAACAGAAGGAAGCCGATGCTCAGGGAAGGCCTCAGAGCCTATGCTTTCAATGTCCTCCTTTTTAAGGTTTCAAGCCTTAAAACAACTCCTTTGGCCATTTGACCTACAGTGATCTATAGATTTAATATGTCAGTTAAAAGCCTTATAGTGCAGCTGTTAAACCAAGGCCCTTGTGGCAGTAGACGTCCATAGACTTGACCCACCTGCCCAGGAACTCATCCCCCTTGCCGTAGGCGTGGATGGTGGTCAGGCCCTGGATGCTGGAGGTGACGTGAGAGAGAAAGGGCGACTGCGTGATGTTGTCGAGGCGCTTGAGCTCACGGATGAAGACGCGCGACACCATATGCAGTGCGATGAAGAGCAGCACCAGCGGCCCTACCGCCACCAAGAAGAGGGGGAAGACGCTGCCGATCACAGCCAGGCAGAAGAACACCAGGATCACGTTCTGGATGAACATCTCCGCCTGGAAGGGCAGACGCGTGTCCACTGATGAGGGAGGACAGATGGGGGAAGCAGAGTTAGAGATTGTGTTATCAGAGTGTAGAGGAAATCATTTGAATGCACCACAGAGTATTATGCAAACTCCAAGAGATGTGCACACCTCACTGTGGAACGTTTTATCATGCATCATATTTATCAGTTTTGAATGGTGGGAACAGACACCTACATGAGCCAACATTCCACAGTTTCCTCAAGACTCTATCTGACCTGGCGTGGCACAGTCTTTTTAATATGTGTTTACACTTTAAGAGAACTAGTACATTTTCATTAAAGCAAACTTATACATATTCATTAAAGAGAACTAGAATATTTTTCATAAAAGAGAACTAGTATGTTTTCATTAAAGATAACTAGTATATATCTATTAAAAAGAACTCGTATATTTTCATTAAAGAGAACTTGTATATTTTCCAAATCACCTTCATCCATGTCTTTGGAGAAACGTGTAAGGATGCGGGCTGTGGGAGTGGTGTCGAAAAATTTCATAGGGCTGCGAAGAATCTTCCGGAACAGCTGTTCGTGAAGCCTTGAAGAGGCCCGTAGTGTAACCTAGGAACAGATTCACAGGTAAGCCTCAGAAATAAAACTATTATATACCTACACACTGTGCCAGAGTGATAACACTATACATGCAGAAACATCCTTAAATCCTCTATTCACCCCAGCACACAAACATACACATTCACAAACAAATCCTATGTGCCCTGGTGACAAAACAATAAGGACACACACACACACCTGTTTTTGTTCCAAGTTGGAAAAACACACACGCACACACAAACACACACAACTCACCTTGACAAAGACGATGCCCCGCAGTAGCTTGAGCAGGAGCATGACTCCCATGGACATGGTGTAGACGGCTGCATAGTGCCTCATCAGAGGGTTGTCCCTCATGCTCTCGCTCACCACAGAACTGTTCCCTATCAGCACTGTGGTGTTCTACAGACACAGAACGAAAGAACACCACCTCAGTCCAAACATCTCTATTACACACACACACTAACATATGCTCTCTTTCTCTCTCTCACACACACACACACACACACACACACACACACACTCATTAACAGCCATGACACTGTCAACAACTGCCTGCTAGCCTAAAAATGTGTTAATTAGAGGGCAATATACCGCAGCGCTGTCTCCATATAATAGCATTAGCCACAGACCCCGAGGGACAAGCTGAATTTTTGGCTTGTTCTTGCTGACATACTTCATTCACTTGGGTAATTAAAATGAGACTCTATTTGCCTGGAGCAACACAGACTCTATATTGGTCACAAGAGAATCAACTGACTTGATTATCTGGTCCACTTCTCTATATTTGACAGGATGTATTGTGGTATTTGGTGAAATGGGGCCGGCTCCATGACCCATTAATGAGCGAACCAAGTCCCCAAAGTATCCCTCAAGCCTTCATCAAGGTCACTTGCTCATGCAATATTAATGGAGCACTCTCTACTTACACCTGTGCTCGCCACTGATTAGCTTTCCATCCAGCAACACACAAAAAACACACACACACACACACACCCCACACAAACAAAACACACTTGACACACAAAACACAAATCACACACACATGCAAACGCCACAAATAAACACAAAATTTCATACACACACAGACAGACAGAAATACCATACAAAAAAACACAAAGATACCTGTGACAAAGACAGCACACAAATAAGCACACACATGTCACATCAATATTTCAGCAGAGCAAGAGCCATGCTGTAGGAAGGGGAGAAAGGAAGCCCTCTGTAAAGGATTAGCCCTGTCTATCACTTCTACACTCCTCTCAAGAGATCAATTCCATCCTTCCATCTGGGGCTCCTCCCCAGCCCACTTCCTTCCTTTCCTCTCCCTCTCTTCCTCTCCGTTTCTCTACATCCCTCTCTCTCTCTCTCTCTCTTCCACTCTTACCCCACTGCCTTGCTTGATCCAGTAGCTGAGCCACCAGTTGCTGAAGGCTGTGCTGCCCACGTTGAGGACGAAGAGGAGGAGGATGAGGAGGAAGACCAGCACTCCTCCGGCGGCCTGGATGTAGATGCCGTACACTGACCATGGCACGGAGCCCTTCCCCCGCTCCTCCACCTGCATCAGCTGACCTGTGACCAGAGAGTTCTAGAATCAGAGTTTGTATGCACTAATAATATCCTCCTACAGTCAGTGGCGGCGCCAGGGGGGGGCTAGGGGGTGCTAGAGCACCCCCTAGATTGGCCATAGCACCCCCATAGCACCCCCAAGAAAATAATGGTTTATTTAGGCCTATTATTGTTATTTAATTTCATTCTGAGTTCTTAATAAAATGTATTGTGTGATAATAATATTTTAATCACAAAAGAAAATAACAGATTGAAATAAACAGATTGTTCACGTAGCACGACACAGACACGTTGCGCGTGAACGTGATTGTTCAATGAGTAGTAGGCTAAGTAACAGTAATCCTCGCGATCGGACAATTCTTAGTCAAGCGTTCACAAAATCACGAAAATGGATCGGTATTTGATCCGCAAATTTCCTCGAGTTGAATAAGATGTTCAAGAGGAAGAAAAAATGCAAGAGGTATTGGATTTTGATTCTGATGTAGAAGAAGAGGAACGTCCTGGTCCAAGTTAACCCTTCACCTCTACGGGCGCTGCTAGCCATGCTGCTAGCACCCTGGGTGACTTAAGCATGAACGCCCAGGATGGCCTGAAAAGACCAATATTACAAAAATGTTGTGGAAAGCTTGCGCTACACTGCTTGGCAGGGGATCTCACAGCGAGGCCACATACTTTAATCCACACACTGAAGTAAGTGAAGTATTTGGGATTACGTTATCTATAACATGCTGCATCCATTTTGACCGTCGGAGATGAACGCGGCTTTGTGCGCGTCCGTCAGAAGTAGCCTAATGATAATAATAATACAATCGATTTGAATGACGCTTTTTATGTACCCCAAAGACGCGTTAGAGATCAAACGTGTAAACATATGTGACGATATGGTGGGGAGGTGTTGTAGTAGAGAAAAATGAGACTCATATGCTATCACCCTAATTTCATAGCACCCTCAGTAAAACGCCGAGCACCCCCATAGCACCACCAGAAAAAAATCTCTGGCGCCGCCACTGCCTACAGTAAAAATGCTCCTAAAAAGAAAACATTTAAGGAACAAAAACAGTTTTATGATTGTGATTGTCGTTGATCTGGACTTTCTTTTATAACGCAACACACCAAACAGACCAGCAGGTGTTGCATGTCTAATGCAGTTGCCTACCATTGTCTTTGCTGACTGGTTTGTCCTTCTTGACTGATGCAGCTTTAGGTTTCTCTGGAGGTTTCTTCAGTGAGTTCCCTGATTTCTTATTGGGTATCTGCAAGAACACAAAAAATGCTCAAAATACAAACAAAAAAAAGCCCCACTCACCTAACACAATCTTACTTTTCATGTTTTAATGACTTCCAACATCAACCAGTAAGGTGTGTGAAGAACTGCAAAGTCTACAGTAATAATAAACCACCAAAGCTCCTGTGTAATAGCGCCTCCTCTCACCTCTATGAGGGGGGCCTCTCCCAGCTGCAGGTTGTTGAACATGGCGGCGTAATCTCCATTCAAACTCATCAGCTCCTCGTGGCTGCCCTGCTCTGTGATGCTGCCCTCCCTCATGAAGATCACGTCATCACAGTCCACTAGGTACTACACAGAACATACATGGATAGCAAACAGTGTGAATGAGTTTGCACAACCAAACCTACATCACAGACAATATGTACATTAATATTTATTTAAATATGTGTTTGATTTATACATACAAATCTGAGGCAGATGCAGTTCCACCGTTCAGATCTGTTAAGTCGTCTTTTTTTTTTACCAGCTAAAGAGTATTGACTGACAGACGTTTTTGTATAGACCAGGCTAATGCTGGGGGTCAAAGTTCACGTGTAGGGCTACGTAGGTTACCTGCAGCTGATGGGTGACGAAGATGATGGTCTTCTGGCGCAGGTGCTTCCTGATGGCGGTGTTGAAGATGTGGTTGCCCACATGGGCGTCCAGGGCACTGAGCGGGTCATCCAGGATGTAGATGGCACGGTCGCTGTAGAGGGCACGCGCCAGGCTGATGCGCTGCCGCTGCCCACCACTGAGGTTGGCCCCACGCTCACCAATCTGAAATGAACACAGTTGCGGGATGATGTAATATCTATGTGTGTATAATTACAGTATTTATACTGCATACTCAATTTGCTTTGTTAATCAGCAGGATGATAATCAAACCACCACAATTGGCACTCAGCAGTGTATAGTATAAAAAATTAAGCACACTTTGTTCAAATCTTAATGTAAAAACATTGCTTAAATTGATAGTTGAGATATCAACACAATAATAACAGAGTAATTACAGTAATGCTAATGAAAAACTCCCTGCAAATGCATACCGAATTCTGCTGTGAAAACTAGTGACACCATCGGACTGTAATATCTCACCTCTGTGAGGTCAGCATTGGGTAAGATGGCCAGGTCAGGCCTCAGACAGCAGGCGCCCAGCACAGCCTGGTACCTGTGGGCGGGGAGAAGGGACAGGATCAATCACTCGGTAATGGCACCAAGAAAGCACAACAAAGTATTCACTGTTTTTTTCACCTCGCAGAAATCAAGTTTTTGTATTCATTAGGTTGTATTTTTCACCATTGTACAGCCATGTCATGACCTTTCTACAGGTTGTTGGTGTGAAACAGCAGCAGAGAATGCTGAGTCACACTGCTGCTAATACTGCTGAGTCATTGAAGCCCGGGCCGCCACATTCCACACTGCGCTGCTAAACCACACATATCCATGACCTTCATCATCTGAGCTGTCTCTACTCAGCTGGTTGCGGCTCTCGCACTTATTAAGGTGCCATCAGCACAGGCCTGCCCAGTGACACTTAAACCCTCCGACAGGAATGCACTGGTCTTCTGGCCTGCCCTGGATTCAGATGGGCTTGGCCCGTGACTAGCAGGGATGTATTGTTATTGAATATGACCTCAGATGTGAGGAAGTGGAAACTGCATTCTACATTGGACATTTTCTTGCTGCAGTTTTGCTCCCGTGGTGTAAGTGGTCTGAATTATTTGTGTGTGATGCACGCAGACAGAACTCTGTTTGTGATCTGAGAGCACCCAGCATGAGCACTAGAATCACTTTCCATCAATCACTGCAGAGAAAGTATTCCATGCAAACAACAGAATAAAAAAGGAATCATATATGCACTGTGATCCCCCCAAAAAATATGACCCAACATGAACAGTCAGCAGCTCGGAGTCAAATACTTGACAAAGGGTGGATTCAAACCCATTAGCAGTTCCTAAAACTCTGTCAGGCCTTCCGCCTCTCCTTACCTCTCCTCCTCATACTCCTTGCCGAACAGGATGTTGTCACGGAGCGAGGAGTTCAGGATCCAGGCCTGCTGAGCCACGTAAGCAAAGTCCCCGTTCACTGCCACTGTGCCCTCCAGGAGGGTCATCTGCGGGGCGGAAACACATCGATCAGCACGTTAGAGAGACGGACAAGCACAAACTGTACAGATGCTACAGGAAAGTACAGAGGAGCAGCGCATCAGTAGTTTCTGACAAAAGCAAAGACAAGTGGGCCCTAACTGACCTGCCTGGCACAAGTGGTAGGAAAAGTGGTGGTGATGGTAATTGCCACTGAATTATTGTATTTGTCCTTAAAGTGATTTTAGTAAGTCATTTATATGCATTCTGACATCTTGCTGGCTGTTCCCACAGCAGACTTGTTTTGGTCTTGATGTAGTGCTGTATTGTCCTATGAGAGCCAGAAGAAATAGGCCATACATATACCTGTCCACATCCCACTATCTGGGCCCACTTTTTAAGTCTGCCTGGCTCCTCACACTGCCAAAAGAGCCTCACTATTTGGGTTGGACAATGAAGTCTTCTACTATAGTCTGAAAGTATATCATTTATTTTCATCTTCCCAAAGTTGAACGAATATGGAGTAATTTGACTGACTCTTAACTAATGGTATGTGACCGCATCGCATGTGATGCTGTGATGGTACTGTGTGATGCTGTTTGAGGTACAAGGTGCACCAACTCATTTCGGAGGATGGAAGATAGTCAGCTCACCTGTCCCAGTATTGCAGATATGAGAGAGGTCTTGCCACTACCCACGCTGCCACAGATGCCAACCAGCTTCCCCTACAGACAAAAACACCATGAAGTTTTTGAACATTAGTCATAAAGCATAATGCTGTGGCAAAGCAAAGTGGATTTTTTATTTGAATGGGAACAATCCTGTCATACTGCATGACATCCACTAGCTGTCAGTCAGAAACTTCTACAACCCCCTAACGCAGCAAACCATCAACCTCCCCACCAATAAAGCATGAAAAGAGGGACACAGCGCTGCGGGGGAACATATGCTAATGGGGTATACATGCAGCCCCACAGTTACCCACAATCTTCCAATTAGCGCACACGCACACACACGCGCACTCTCTCTTTCTCAGACCTGATCCACAGTGAGGTCAATGCAGTGCAGGGTCCTCTGCAGTCTGTGGCTGATGGTGGGGATGGAGTGGGGTTGGTGCTCGGGGCTGGAGGCCGCGTCGCTCAGTAGCTGGTGGCTATGCTGCTCGACCGGCTCTGGGCTCTGCGGCTGCTGCCTCCGGCGGGTCTTCCTCTTGCTCAGGCCCACGCAGGGCGTCCCCCGCGGGGTGGGCTGGGCACTGTGGCCCACCATATCCCACGCCAGGCTCGCCCCCCTAATCTCCACAGCGACCTTGGGGTCCTGGGGCTGCTCACGAATCATCTCCACCTCAGCCATCAGTAGCAGACTCTGAGGGGGAGAGCAGGAGTGAATCAGGCACAGGAATACATGCAACATACTGCAGACATATAACATCTACACAGATTCACCCACCTATGTCTGCCTATATGTCTGTAGCATGCCTTAGGAATGATAGATATTGCCTAACACCGGTAAGCTAACACATCCATTGCTGTATGGGATTCAACACATACTAATTTAACATTTTCATTTGCATCATAAAAACTCCATTTAACTTATCCGCACACCTTTTTCACACATTAACACAATACCCTTTATATACTTCCTGTGCAGATATCTCTAATTTCACACTGCATTTTTCTCCTTCCATATTATCACATTAGATGAGAATTGAGAGTTTTGAATAGAAATTCCTGGCATTTTACACCACAGGGGTAGAACCAATCCTTAAGCTGAAAGGATTGGTTCTACCAAGTATGAAATATAGATTTTTGCCGGCGTTGGGGAGAGCAGTCACTGGGGAGTGAGAGAGCCCACAGGCAGGCCTCTGCGCAGCAGCATCAGGAGAGGGGAAGGGTTCAGCAGGTTCAGCTGTACTGTACAGCTCTGAGCCTTTCGAGGGATTTGCCAGCTCGTTCTCCACCCACATAATTCCTGCCTGCCCCCAGGGCCCCGTCTATTTGACCACCCTTCCAGCCAGTCCCAACCCTCCAGCCTCCCCACCTCCCCTTCATGCTCACCCCCTCTCCTGCTCAGCATTTAATCCCTTAACGGGGGAACTGGCAAGGCCACACCCCACCCCCCACTAGGGGCTATTGTTCTAGAAGATTCTGGGCGGCTGGCAGAGAGACACTGGGGTGGAGATTCAGAAGAGGTTGGAGACGTAGTGGCGGTGGTCAGGAATTTGGCATGGGGGGTGCTTTTGATGGGGACAGCGTTGAGTGCTGAGCTGAGCATAAAGCCATGTCTCGTGTAAGAGTCCCCCAGTCCAGCTGACGCAGCGCATTCCCAATGTCCTTCCAGCTGGACCAAATTAAACACACACCTCACTGGGGCCACACTGCCCGATCCCCGGATTAGGAGGGCCCGGGGCCCCAGCGAGACACGCACAGATGTCCTGCCAAAGCCCAGCCCGGCACTCCTCGCCACATACCAAGAGCCTGCCCACTCAGAAACTATATGACAACACGGACAGAGGGCCGAGTGGGAATGAGCGCATGAGATGAAAGAGGAATGATGGTCAAAGACGGGGGAAAGAGGGACTGAAGGAACCAAGTTAGATATGAAGGGAACAGTCCTCACCTTGAATCTCTCCATGGCCACTGTTGCCTCAGACAGCGATTTCACAGAGAACGGTGTGACCTTCAGTGCAAAAGTCATGGAGTTGAAGACTGTTACAACAGTAAATGCCTAAAACCGAGAGAGAGAGACATCCTTTTTATCTTCTGCTCAACACAGCACACACCCCATACCCAGAGATATACTTCCTGCTTAGAAGCCCACCTGAGCAGCACTGAGATCGTATCCAAGCAACATGTGTGTTGAGAAAGTGGCTACACTTGCAATCACCACGACGATGGGGGCCACGCCCACGGTGACGCTCTGAAAGTAGCCTGCCCTCTCCAGGATCAATCGCTCCTCTTCACGAATTCCTGCAAACAGGACCAGAAACCTGTGGTTAAGAGTCATGATGATACAAAGCTCTACATGGAGAGTAATTCAATAAGTGTTAGAGCTTAATATGGCGAATATCATTCCCTGATACCTCAAATAGAGGATATAGACCAAGGTAAGTGGGGTAATATGGTTGTCTGGGAAGTCCCGCCCCTCTTCTTCCGGCCAATTTGATTTTGCCTCTGAAGTGGGTCTGGCAAACTTTGCATAGAAGTTCATTTCAGCATTCTCAGGATCCCTGGGACCAATCACAAACTGGCTTTTGGCTACCTGGCGCGCCATTGGTGGATTTAAAATAACCACGTCTACGTAACAAAAGCGAAAGCAAAGAGAGAAGCACAGCAAAACTATATACTGCTCTCGCGGCTGTCTTGGATGATTTCAAAGGCAAGTTTTCTTTGAAAATAGAACAGACACCTGCTCTGGAACAATTCATACAGAAAAAAGATGTGTTTGCTTTATTACCGATCGTTGTATCGTTGTATAGTATCGTTGGTCTGATTGGTTAAAGACGTGTCCAATTACGTGACTGAAGTGGACCTCCATTTAGTCGTTCGCCAGACTAACTGAGCAAATGAAATGCAGTGAAGGGGCGGGGAATTCCCAGACAAGTAATATGGAGTCTGCTGCAAACTTTTGCAAACAATCTAGAGGTCAATACTTACGGCGCACAGCCTGTGAGAAGGCCTTGACCCAGGCATACATCTTGATGAACTTGATGTAGTTGAGGATCTCGTTCATCTTCTGTACGCGGCTGTCCGTGATGGACACACCTTTCCTCCTGAAGAAGGCAGTCAGCCTGGAGCTAAACATCTGTATGAGTAGAGAGGGAACTGTCAGTGGAACGGTATCATCCTTATGTGCACCATATGTATATTTACATCTGAATGCATGATTTTGACAATCTCTACAAACGCATGTGTGAACAGAGCTGTAGTGACACCAGAGTGTTTATTCTGTGTGTTTATTTTTTTTGTGTATGACCAGGCCTGTCAAAGGTTGCCTGCATGCTTGAGCTCCTAAGCTAAGCCATGTTCATATAAATATATATTTATGAATAGATCTGTGAGATCTGAGTATGTGCTCATAAATACAGCCGCGGAAAAAATTAAGAGACCACTTCAAAATTATCAGTTTCTCTGGTTTTACTATTTATTGGTATGTGTTAAAGTAAAATGTACATTTTAGTTTTATTCTATAACCTACTGGCAACATTCCTACCAAATTTCAAATAAAAATATTGTCATTTAGATCATTTATTTGCAGAAAAATGACAATTGGTCAAAATAGCAAAAAAGATGCAGTGTCTTCAGATCTCGAATAATGCAAAGAAAACAAGCTCATATTCATTTTTAAACTACACAATACTAATGCTTTAACTTAGGAAGAGTTCAGAAATCAATATTTGGTGTAATAACCTTGATTTAAAATCACAACTTTCATGTGTCTTGGCATGCTCTCCACCAGTCTTTCACATTGCCGTTGGGTGACTTTATGCTACTCCTGGCGCAAGAATTCAAGCAGCTCGGCTTCTTTTCATGGCTTGTGACCATCCATCTTCCTCTTGATCACATTTCAGAGTTTTTTTTATGGGATTCAGGTCTCGAAATTGGGCTGGCCATGACAGGGTCCTGATCTGGTGATACTCCATCCACACCTTTACTGGCCTGGCTGTGTGGCATGGAGCATTGCCCTGCTGGAAAAAACACTTCTCAGAGTTGGGGAACATTGTCAGAGCAAAAGGAAGCAAGTTTTTCTTCCGGGACAACGTTGTACTTTGCCTGGCTGAGGTTTGTAAAAGACCATAAGGATTGAACCAAAGCCGACTGGAGGGTCTCCTAGTTCGTCTTCTCTGATGAGTCCAATTTCACAGTAGGTGCAAGACTCTGTGGCTTGTAGGCCTCTCCAGGTCTCCGTCTAACCATCAGACGACCATGTGTTGGGCAAAGCTGAAAATTGGACTCATCAGAGAAGACGAACTAGGAGACCTTCCAGTCCGCTTTGGTTCAATCCTTATGGTCTTTTACAAACCTCAGCCAGGCAAAGTACAACGTTGTCCCGGAAGAAAAACTTGCTTCCTTTTGCTCTGACAATGTTCCCCAACTCTGAGAAGTGTTTTTTCCAGCAGGGCAATGCTCCATGCCACACAGCCAGGCCAGTAAAGGTGTGGATGGAGTATCACCAGATCAGGACCCTGTCATGGCCAGCCCAATTTCGAGACCTGAATCCCATAAAAAAAACTTTGAAATGTGATCAAGAGGAAGATGGATGGTCACAAGCCATGAAAAGAAGCCGAGCTGCTTGAATTATTGCGCCAGGAGTAGCATAAAGTCACCCAACGGCAATGTGAAAGACTGGTGGAGAGCATGCCAAGACACATGAAAGTTGTGATTTTAAATCAAGGTTATTCCAGCAAATATTGATTTCTGAACTCTTCCTAAGTTAAAGCATTAGTATTGTGTAGTTTAAAAATGAATATGAGCTTGTTTTCTTTGCATTATTCGAGATCTGAAGACACTGCATCTTTTTTGCTATTTTGACCAATTGTCATTTTTCTGCAAATAAATGATCTAAATGACAATATTTTTATTTGAAATTTGGTAGGAATGTTGCCAGTAGGTTATAGAATAAAACTAAAATGTACATTTTACTTTAACACATATCAATAAATAGTAAAACCAGAGAAACTGATAATTTTGAAGTGGTCTCTTAATTTTTTCCACGGCTGTATGTATATAATGTATATATATATATAGATGTAATACTTAATAGTGTAATGGTGTATGATGTTGTCCTAGTGTCGGTCATAGATTGCCTGCATGTTTGTGCACCCTTGTTGGATCACACACGCAGACCCACTCACCATGGCAGGATAGAAGAGGATGAAGACAGCCGAGCCCAGCAGTGAGGTGGGACCCAGAATGAAGAGGTTGTAGACCATGCCCAGCACAGCCACCAACGGCCCCCCAGCCAGGAGACTGCCTACCACTGCCGCCTCATACATCCTCTGCCCATCACTCGAGCACATATTGATCAGCTGACGGACAGAGAAGGGAGAAGATGAGGGTGGGTGGTGTGGTATGTGTGAATGAGTTTGCAAAGTATGCATATTCAAGGCCTTTGATATTTGCTTCATTCCACGTAGGTATCCGTATGTGGAAAGGCTATATATTTCAAAAATAGAGTGACCTTGGATCCCATGACTTTTTGTGGAAAACACCACAAATTTCCCCTGAGGGAACTGAGGAACTTCCCTATGTGTATGTACATCACTACTTTCCAATTATCTACTCAGGTGAGGTTTAAAAATGGCTAATGTCCTCTGCAAATGTCCCGGTGGGGGAATGTGGGGGATTTCCTTAGTGTGCATTTCAATGGCTTTTCTACAGTGCACACCGCCTGGTTCATCCCTTGCACTACAGATGAAAACATCTTGTAAATGACAGATGTCTGGCATTTCTAAGCTTCATGTATTGTTTTTGTATCATCATAACCTCCATTGTTATGTATCTGACTTTCCAAATCAACCTTTTCATTTAATTATATAAATCCTACACACCTCCCTCCATCCCTCTCTCCATCCACCCTTCCTTCCTTCAATCCATCTATTCCGCCATTTCTCAATACCGCAACCCCTCACCTCTCCCATAGACTTCTCCCGGAAGCTGCGCAGCCGGAGGATCTTCTGGAAGACCATGGTGAGGATGGCACCACGCAGGCGTGCTCCAGTGCGGTAGTTGAGGGCCCAGGTGAGGGCCAGGGACCAGGACCGCACCAACTCGGTGGTCAGCAGGCCCAGCACCAGCAGCAGGCCATAGGGCAGGTCGGGCTCGCCCTGCTGGGTGTAATCCAACAGCCGCTTCACCACGAAGG
The DNA here is from genome assembly GCF_963457725.1 of Sprattus sprattus. Classification (NCBI taxonomy): domain Eukaryota; kingdom Metazoa; phylum Chordata; class Actinopteri; order Clupeiformes; family Clupeidae; genus Sprattus; species Sprattus sprattus. The sequence goes on along the minus strand of NC_137928.1, from coordinate 17,653,242 downwards.
CCTGTGGAGGGGAAGCAGCAAGGGGTGACAGGACACAGCACGCGTGACTGAGAGTACGGAGAACGCTCAAGAGGTGCAGCTCAGCGACGATGATGACAACAACAAAAACAACAGCAACAATATCAACAACAACACCATCATCAAAATCATCATCATCATCATCATCATCATCATCATCACCATCATCACTACGTTAGTCATCATCATAGTCATCAGCATCATCATTCACTTAAAAGGGACAGAGACGCAATCAAATTTAATCTAAATGAGCATCATTTCATAATGGACGGTTTTCTAATCATTAGAGACATTGGAAAACTGTTAAGTCTACTGAAGATAAAGGATAGCAACCTGAGTTTTCATGGTATACAACGTGCTCTCAACATTTACCTTTGGCGGCCCTTTTTTCTATTAAGATCCTTTGAAAAGAACAAGAGACACAATGAAAAATGCCGACCACGGCCATTTCGGAAACAAAAGGAGACATTGCACATTTCACAACATGACTTTTAAATGTGTTCTCTTTTTTTGCTCTCCCTTTCCATGTCTTTGCTTGCATTAGATGGATTCAAAGACAGTATACCTACAGTCACACCAGGGTTGGGGTAGAGGACGAGGACGCGGTTTTGTTTTTAACACCTGAAAATTAACATCAGCAGTTTGATTATAGGAGAACAGATAGAGGGGACAGGGATGGAGAGAGAAAGAGAGAGAGACAGGGAGGGAGAGAGAGAGAGAAAGTAATAGGACACACAGAGGGTGAGCCACTATGTGGCCACTGGTTCAAAAAACAGAACAGCCTAACTCTGAATCAAAGGTATTAAAAACACTAGCGCACACACACACAAACAAACACACAAAAGCGGTCACACAAACACACACACACACACACACACACACACACACACATACACACACACACACACACACACACAATCAACATCTGAGTCATCCTTCTCACATGCACATTGACTTTTCACTCAAGGACATTTTCACACAAACACGGGAGCCCCAGCAAACCCACAAGGTGTGATTCAACACTTGATGTTTATTTGCAACCGCAAAGAGGGAGGTTTTTGAATCTTACTGTTGGTTTGAAATGGTAAAGCTTTACACAGTCACATGAACATGACAAATGAAAGAACATAACACGGCAGGTCATGGTTCAACCGAAATGAAAAGAAAATACAAAACAGGAAAACCATTGAGAGCATATCTGAAGACATCATAGTGACAGAAATGGCAGAACTGAACAGTCCTTCATAGTGTCTGTGTGCATGTGTGTGTGTGAGAGAGAAAGAGAAAGGGAGACAGTTTATGTCCATCACTTGTTTGTGACATCACATTTTAAGTTGTTTCATTTGCTGTCCATTTTAGTGGCGATCCAGAGAGGAGGGGCAAAAGCCAAAGCAACTCCCCTCTTTTTTTCTGATAGGTGCAGCCATGTACCCTGGCCAATCAATCAAAAGCAGGCTTTTATTCAAGGCACCAAAAACTTAAAAGTTGCCATGCAAGTGTCCATTCGACATGGCAAAAATCCTCAGGGTCTGGAAGGCTTGTGATTCTATAGGCTCTCCCACAAAACTTAAATAAAACTTAAAGGAACATCAGTCCAGGCACTGGTTGTGCATTGGTTAGACATCAAAGTCCAATTTCCTTGGCATTTAAGATAGAACTTTGAAGCAAACTGTCCCAGACAGCTGGGGACATGTAGTGTGATGGCAGAAAAACTCACAAGGCATAACAGCATCCACATTATACAAAACAAGACATACACACTAGAAATCTCATCGCAATCATTCTCCTAATGGCAAAATGCTGTCATATTTGAACACATACTGTGGCATCAAAAACAAATTCATGGATTTAGATGAAGATGAGACAGACACAGAGACAGAGACAGAGAGAGAGAAGGTAGAGGGAAAAAAACTAAACAAAAAAACAGAAAGAGAACAACTCTTGATCCAGCCCTGCGTATAAAACGTGCCCTTACCTCACAGGCAAAAAAATGTTTCGCTGTTGGAGGCTCTGGGGCCCGTCTCGCGTTCTATTGCTCTCCGCAGGTAAAACGGATGCCCTGTGGATTCTAAAGAACAGCCTCTGTCACATGTCTCTCGCATGGGCCAGCAGAGAAGTCTGGTCCCAGCAGATGCCCAAACCTGCACACCCGCTTCCCACATTACCCACGTATCAAGGCATGAAGGTATCAAGGTGCATAAATGCATTAGATACATAAATCCCCCCAAAAGCTGTAGTGTTATGGGTAAATAAAAGCATATTAATATAAAACAAAATGCCTTTGATGCATAACTGAGGAGGCCGAGGAGCAGCCAAAACAGAAGTTTCAAAATAAAAGTCTTAAGTCCATAAGTGAGGAGGGCGCTAGGGACAGTACAGAATCGCTGCTCAACCCAGGGAGGGACAGTGACAGAAGCTCTCCTTGGAAAAAGGTTCTGGGTTAAACCTGACCCCCCTGTTTACCTAGCGTAAACAGGGCTAACCTGACCATAGTACGCTTACCCAATTGAAAAACACAAGGCCATGGTCTGATAATTGAAGGACAGACTGATAATGGACTGTGCAGTTCAGAAAAATAAAAACTGTGTCAGAGGGAAGGCATAGGAGCACAAACAAAGATAGAACGCAAAGAGGATAAACGAATTCTGCGTGATAAGGCCACATGGCACTATGGGTAAAAATAAAAGGCAGAAGCCTTATCCTGCAGAGATTCAAACTCATACTGAGCAGAGACCATCCCTACCTCATGCAAATTTAAGTCTCTCGTCTCCCGCATGCAAATATTTTACTACTGGCTGTAGTGCTGACCTACCAGGATTCAGAACTACTGTGATCACAACTACATGCGAGATGCCTCTAGAGGGCAGTAGAGAGGGGTACTAGTCCTTTAGCAGTGCATGGGCAGGGCATTAGGCCAATCTCAGGACTACCGCTACCGTTTAGAACAGGAACAGGAAAACTTGTTGAAATTACATCTCTCTTTACGTTGGTGTGTAATTGGGATTCATGCACTACCGTGCTGAACTATTTAAAAAAAAAAAATGGAAATAATATCTCTGGAGTTGACGGCGCCTGACTAAGAAAAAGATGCTAAATTTAGGACCCTAGCGCACCTTCAAAACAAGTCCAGTTCCCTTGGGCTGAAAGTCCGCTGATTAAAAAACGAGTGCACCAAAAATAAGAGGTTCAAAGTTACTGAACATGAAGACCTATGCCTATATCCTCAGGGACGTGACACAAAATCTCTTTTCATTTGTAAGGCACTGTTAAGGTCCTGATATAGGGACCACAATGACATTTTACTGATAAAATATCACCACACATTCTGTTGCCCTCAAAAACATTCACATACGGACCAGCAGCACATTAGCAACTATAAGCAAGGGCTTTTCATGGATCTCATATTCTAAGCTGCACTGGCCGCAGTGCATGTTGATAGAGGGTAAGAGAAGAGTGGGGTCAGACTCCTCCCTGCCCCATCAGAGACTTACCTACACACGTCAGCCGGACGAACAGAGTTGGGGGGGGGGCAGGGGCAGTGTAGAGGAGATTGGGTGGGTGCGCACACACAGATGCACGCACCCTTTCCCAGCGACTAAGGTAAATGACACAGAGAAACTAAGACATAGCATCTTGAGATTATGAGAGCCAGAAAGAAAGAGAGAGAGAGTGAGAGAGAGAGAGTGAGAGAGCGAGAGGGGTGCAGGACACTGAGCTGGTGTTACTTACTGGGCCGCTGAAGCCAGCCAGCTGGGTGACCATGAGACAGAGGATGGAGAGCAGTAGCCGGGTGCGGCAGAAGAGCCAGACCACGCGGCGCAGGGAGGCCTCGTCCCCACGGGCCCCTAACTCCTCCTCCCACAGAGCCAACAGCCTACACACGCACACACACAGACAGAGAGCGCCGTCACTAACCACATACATACATACATACATACACACTCACTCATGTATCCTTTCTATAACACACACTTACGCACCTATACTACTTATACTTACAACGCCACAGTTACGACACCCATATTAGCAGACACCTTTGCCTTAACAACATATATACATTCACAGTGAGAGTTGCAAGTTTTACTGACAGTCAAACTGTAGTACAGAAATCCAGTGAGACTAAAGCGTGCTTCAACAAGAATGTTTGTCCTGCCAGTCAACCAGCTGTGTGTTGTAGGGATTTAGCTGATGGCAGCTCTCATTTCAGATCTGACAATATAGCTGCTGTCTAGGAGATTAAAGAATATGATGTATTTGGGTATGTTTAATCAGGTATTATGTGAGACAGTAGTGAAAACAGTGGTATGTTTGAACAGAAAGAAATGTTCTGTCCCAACTGCCCAACTAATTCAGTATGTTTGACTTGTTCTCTCTATTTAGGCTTGCGCTGCTGTGAGTGCAGTCTTAATGACGTGCTGCATGCCTATCTGCCTACTTTCAGGATGATATGGATCAATGCTAATTAGCTACAGCCCGCTATCCCAAATGGAATCCAGTGGGTGAATGTGCACTGGAAACATCAGGCTAATAGCATTAGGGACCACAACACAAATAACCCAACCTGAAGTATTTCTAATAATAGTAACCTCACTCTGGTTCATATGAATCACATCATCTGGTCTTTGGAAAATTATAACAGATGATGTCATTCATCTTGTCTACTCTAATTGAATCTTCATTAACCAATCAGTGTATCCTAGTGGGGTATGGAGGATTATCGGGGCCAAAACTAAATAAATAAATAACTAAATAAATAAATAAATGAATGCTTTAACCCGCCCCCTGACTTGGTGACGGGGGATGACGGATTTATTTT
>NC_137928.1:17613408-17643408 GCF_963457725.1 Sprattus sprattus | reverse complement strand
ACATTTTGAAAAATCCCTAAGAGTTGCAAAGGATCATTATTGTAGACAAATATAATTTTATAAAGCCTACATCAGATTTTTTTTAATGGAAGTCTATAGGGGTGGGTGGAGGGGGAGGGGGGAAGGGCGAGGGCTCCAAAAGTGAAGTGTCCCTGGACCTCACTTGAACATAATCTGGCCCTGACATAGCTGGCAAAGAGCGAGAGAGGGAGTGCAAGAGAGGGAGAGAGAAAGGGAGAGAGAGAACAACAAATGCAAAGAATAAACTAATCACAAAACAACAGCTGTTGCTCCATTGTGGTTTTTGAAGACCTCTCAATGGGCCTGTAGTCTCCATGTGCGCTTCTCAGACAGTCTCCCATCATAAGCACATGACTCGGGCGTACAACCAAAGGCAGCCCATCGCATATCATATTTATAGATAATAAAATAAATATGTTGCAATCAAGTTTCATTCAACACCCTCATTTACTTTCTCGCAACTAAATAATGTCCTCGACCCACACGAGCCAAAGTAAGCCTTTTTACATTTATTTTTAGCCTTTTTACCTTTTTACAAAAAAAGTGAATTAAACACAATCAGTGAGGAGGACTCCGCTCTGACCGCTCACCAACTCAGCAAAACTTTAACTTCACTCCACTTGCACCATCACCCAGCCTAAGCCTTCTCTTCCCAGAAGCTCTGCCAAACACTGACTGCCAAATACATGGGGCTAAGACAGATCGTCCTCTGCATTAGAAAGGGTAAGTCTGTAACCAATTAAGCCAAACACGTGAGAGGAGGTACCACATGGCCTTCACCCAAATAATTTGTTTGCTGCTGAGCCCATGTGAACTACACAAGAATGGATGCATCATGACATTAACTATCAGTGATTACAAAGAACAAGTCATTTGTTTTGCAATATTGGATAAAATAAAGACACCATAGTGATGCTCAATAAGAACTAATAGGCTATTTGTTTTCTTCATGAAGATTTGAGTGAAATAAAATATCACAGGAAAAGAATGACAGCATTTGTAACATGAACAAATATGGAGTGAACACGTTAGTAAAACTGGCAGACTCACCTGAACCTTGGAGAGCTGATATGGATCAATTTCTGAGCCAGGCAAGGTCTCTGTGGATGGTACAGCCCGATACGCAGGGCCAGGTGCCAGGTAGTCCTTTCCTAAATCATGTTCTTTCATCTTTTTTCACCAACATAGGAGCGCTGACTGGCGTTGTTGCGTTCAGAATGCTTTGTCTGTCTTTGTCACTGTCACTATGACAGAAAGGCAAGTCAGTCAAGCAATTCACAAAGCTGGCGGTGTGTAGCCTACAACATTGACCCGGTTGTTATGGAAAACATAACTTGCTAAAAACTGTTGTCATCGGGCTTGAATAGGTGGGTTGTTTTTTTTCCAGGTCGATTGTCTTTAACAACTAGATGTTATGAGCTCTATTTGGTTGTCCCATTTAATGCAGGCCGAAATAACAGACACGAAAACGTCCAACAATCCCAGACAATATGCGGTGCTAACGGAGGGAAAGCCCTCTCGTCCATAAACTTAACTCTAATTCGTATAGAGAAGCATCAATCTGTGAATGAAAAACTATAACCAGGGAGACCTACCTTTTAGATACCTGAGCATTGCGGTTATTCTAAAGGCATAGGCTACTTGTCTATACGCCAGTGTTATAATAAACTAGTAGCCTACTATAATATGGCCCGTGTGTCATACGCTGTCTCACTTCGGATATCTTATACCTTTGGAAGCAATAACATATAGCTTTCTTACATTTCAATAATGAAAAAAGGCCTATCAAAACTGTCCGGACACATTGTTTGGGTTACTTAGACGGGATACACGCAATGCTCAGGATGAGTGTAGACAAATGATGGAGTCTTTTATCGTACAGGCCGATTTTAAACCCCATCACCATTAACACAGATACAGTTTACTTTTCCCTGTACAACGGAGACGTAGGTTAGCCTATTATCGTACACAGCGTTCCGGAAATAGCCTACTCTCACCAAAATCAGGAGACCATTTTACGGTTCAGTCAACCTCTCATATCATAACCAAAGAACAACTAGAGGAGCGAATTTTGTGAGGAAAATAGTTAACCAGGAGCCTACAGTAGGCTTAAGGTATACTAATGAAAACAATGGCATCGCCTATCAGCATCATCAAACGACTCACGTGCTGTGTCGATACAAGAATATTTAAAAACACATCGAAGAATCAATTCAACACAATAGCCTACCTATAGGCTATGTGATTCTATTCAAGATGAAAATAATACATGGGCACTAGACAATACAGACGTTGAATCGCTGAACCTTTTAACAGGCGTTAATGATTTTCATTACTTAGACTTTGCTAGGACATTATTTAATAAGCACGCAAATGACACAGAATGATTCTCACTTATCAAGTTGTTCACAGCGTTATACAGAAGACTATGTCTTATTTTTGGATTTCGACTGTGATGCGAAAACATAACGGATAAACGATCACAACACCCGTAGCCTATGTTACATTCTACGTCAACGCATAATATTAGGCCCTACTTGTAAGAAACAATGAAACACTACAACAGCATCATATAACATGACTGTTGTGACAGATATGGAAATGATGCCATACAGAATACAGCAATGGTTAAAGGCAATTCTGGGGAACAATACAAAATGTCATTACATCGCTGTTATCTTATGTGTGTTATAAGCCTGCACAATAAAAATTAACGGATATTTTGAGTTGTATCAGATATATCCCTTGCAACAGTTACCTGCGTCTCCGCTTGGTCTTCCAACAGATCCAGAACGGGCACCGAGGAAAAACAACTTCTTTATAAAGCAGTCTTTTGAGGGACCCAAAGCATATGTTTACATGGGAAATGTAGTTCCAGTTCAGCCGATGAGCGTCAACAGGGCGTCGTCTTTAAAACAGAAGACTACAAAACCCAAAAGTTCTCCACAGGACCGCAGCAAACATAGGTCCGTCTGATGCGCGTTCAAGCTGTCGTGCGCGCTCCTGGTACGAGAATCTGATCAATAAGGCAGGATGGTCGAGTACTTTGTATTTGAGACAATGCACAGTGACATACCCATGTAGGCTGAAATTACCTGTCATTTTTCAGAACATTCGCTCTGACAGAAGACTGCCACTGTATAAGTTTACATCTGGATAATTATTTTTTTTGCCTTTTTAAAATGTTGCTTCGACGTAGTTTGGCTTAAAAGTTTTCCTTTATTCAAACAACCAGCGCTTATAGGTTATTTATGCAAGGAAAGCCAAGTCTTTCTGGGATATGATGCATCTCTTTTACATAATGCGGAGGTGACCGGCGAACACTGCAGTTATACAGGGGCTGTAGTATTTTTCCACTGAACGCTCCAGTTCCCATCACCCGTTGCTGAGTTCGAAGTGTGTCCCGACTTGGTTTTTCACTAAGTCAGGGATCTACGAACGTTTCTTACGTAAGATTACTACTCATGATGATGGAAGATCCACACCACATCGTCAGATGGGTCATTGCTTACATGTCAGCGTGATAAAACGTGCATTAAGACAATCATGTCATCAGAAGTCCAAAATTATTTATCCACCACTAGAACTTTGTTTTAAACTTCCACACAATGCAAGGTGATAATTTAAATCCAAGAAGTCATCTCTTTAATTCCAGTGTTCCCCATATTGATGTTTCAGTGCTGACGCACACCCTACCTGCGGGTAATGACTTCTGTTACACTATCAATATTTTTCTCTCTAGGGTGAGGTGACAGATTTTATGATATGCTGCTTTGCAATATCTAAGACTATTTAAAAAAAGGTTCTTGCAGTTTCCCTGTTAGGGTGTTGCCATCTGAAGCACACCCAAACAAATTTCAGACTCCATCTTTAAAAAATTGCATATAGAATAATTTCAGCATCCATCGATACAACTTTAAGAACTTAACCTGTATGGAACAACCATTCCTGATTATGGCTCAACAATACAAATAACCATAATTTTTAGAGTCACATTTTAGGAACTTTTCATGGCAAGGGACAGACTCAGTGTCTATGTGGTGGCACTGGAAAACATTTAACAACCAGAATCATCTGTAGTCATCAGATTACGTTCCAATCTGTTTGCTCAACCGACTGGCACCTAAACAAGTCCACTCTCAGCAGCACCAGAGTAAAAGGAACACACACAACATTTGGACCAGACTTGTTTATTGTATGTACACAACAGCACATTACACACGGGATGGGTAGAGCATCTGAAAGACAAAAGCATAGAGAAAGAGGCCAGTTAGTGCAGAAACAATTTTCGGTAACCCAGTAAAAGGCTACAGGCAGAAGGCAGCAGAAATGGGCCACTATACCCCAACCCCCTTTTAATTGACTCAATAAAACCATGAGGAATCAAGGTCAATATTGACAACACAGAGCAATCATAATGCAGGATTGGGACCACGTCAAGAGCAGCTACTGAACACAATTTTGTTCAAGTAAACAAATTGATGATTGTTTGAAGGTTGTTGTTAATTAATTCTATACTAGAAACTTTCAACACTGACATTCCTGCAGAAACCAATTTTAGGTTGTATTCTAAGAAAAAAAAAAAAAAAAAAAAAAAACACAGCTACTACACATGAGCATTTTTAATTTTATCCAGTCTCTTGGAAGACAATTGTTTGTAGGAGTAAGAGCCAGACTTCCCTATACTGCTTAGGCTTGTGCAAGCACCCTACAAGATTGAACTGAGCCCCACACTAGTCTCTTAGACCTAGAGTCAGCAGAAACAGTTTAGTACTAAAGGGAATAGCTGAACTAACATGTATGTTCACCAAGGTTTCAGGCACTGTATTGTAGTGAGCCGGGTAAACGCACATCTTCAACACTTGACCCTTATAGAGCCTGGCCGATACAGGATTTTGAAGACCAATACAGATTTTTAAAAATCCAATAAAAATCAATGATATACTTTGCCTTTAATCAGACAAGACAGGGAAGGACACAGGAAGTGGGTGGGAGAGGGAGATTGGGAGTGAGATCAGGAAATGACTGCAAGCTGCACTCGAATTTGGGTGCCAGTGGACACTCAGAACCATGCATGGTTGAAATGCAACCGCAGGCACAGCGATCCCTTATATTAGTTAGCAGAAACAAAAATGTATTGAAATTTAGATGTGACGTAAGTGATTATTTCGAGATTATATAATGTTTAAATAATCTTGAACTATGCAGTACTTTATAGGAGTAACATATTTTTTTTTTTTCATGTAGCCTGCTTGTTTCAAGATTCTCACATTAATCAGCGTGTATTCCCTGTGAGCTTATAACTTCCAAAGCACCTACCGGGCACCACAAACTGCAAGCGATGCGATGGTCAAATGCAACAATGGAATTTTGTCAACAGCAGCAAAAAAGTGGTGTGGGCCAACAGAACAGCACCAGCCAAGCATTTCTAGGTTGCTAGCATGTATGCTGTACTTATGTCCAAGACTATGTTTACATTGGCTATTGCCTACTGTAGTTGTGAGTAGTTCAGCCTATGAGAGTGAACATAAACCTGACGCAATTTGTAGTAATGTGAGCTAACTAAACTGGCTTCTAAAAACTGCTCTGAAGGTCTGCACTGATCTGTGAATCACAGGTATATTACCCATTACGCAGTTCAGGCGAATTATAAATGTTACCTGCTCATTCCCATTTTATCTTCCCCTAATAAACCGGGGAATGTCTGGGAAATAATGAGGGAGAAAATTAGCAGTTGTTGTGTTACTTGATACAACAGCCTTACTGCTTCAAAAATTAACCAGCAAACTGGTTAGCCCCCTCCCATCACTTAATTAATGCTCCCACTTTTAAGGTGATGATTTTATGATGACAATTGGTAATACTAGCTCTAGCTCTGCCAAACCTGGGTAGGCTGAACATTCTCTGGTAAATAAGATATTTGATAACCATAAAGACACAGATAAGTATCCGCTGTACTGTGCAGTCGAAGATTTTACATAGGTGGAGTAGTGGTGAGTAGGGCTGGGCGATTTTTCGATTTCGATTTTAATCGCGATGTAATTTTTTCCTACGGTTTTAAATGAGACATTTGATTAGACGGCGCCTTCAAAAAAAAAAAAAAAAAGATCTATGTTTTCACAGACCCGCGAATACAGCGCCGCACGTAGCCCATGGGCGTCGCGACAATGTAATTGGGGGGGGGACAAGACCCCCTCACTTTTCAAAACAAGTCGTTTCGACCCCCCCACTTTTGCAGTCAAAATAGTGCGTGCGTGACTGCTGGTCTACTAGTCCATTATTCTTTCCATTGCTTCACAATTAAATCCATTCAACTTTATCAGTGGGGAATACCCACAGCAATATAAATCCACTCCGCGTTTTCCTGGTGTACTACGCAGCCTCATCACGCACGCAGATTCAACTGTCATTAATGTTCATTCATCCTCTGATTTGATCGGAGCGTCGCGCTAGAAGCAGACCACAGAAATGGACATACGGATTTTTTTTTTCGAAGAAGAGGAAAGTAAGTCAGAGTTGCCCAAGTTTTACCTGTAGTGGACAATTAAGGACCACCCAATGGACATTATCTGGCTATAATCGTATTGTTATTGCCATAACAACCGTGATCTAATCTGGCGTTAACGTTAGCTAGCTAATGGCAGTTTTTCTAACGACAGCAGCGACTAAACACACACTCACCAAAGAAGATTTTTTTTTTTTAATGTGTCACTCACTTGTATACCTCTCTTTGACTCACACACGAAAGATGATGTCAATGCCACAAATAAAATGAACATTGGTGTGCTGGGCATGCTGTCAAGCTTTGCCATGTATGAAAACTATTTCCCCTACGTGAACCGTTTACTTCTGGCAGCTTCCATCCTTAAAGACTTTGGGTTTCAATACACATTTGGCCATTTCTGACCTGAACAGTCATACTTTAATGAGGTGGTTTGAATGTAGCCAACATAATTATCAGGCCACCAAACCTTTATCAATTGTGAATTTGATATGCTGATAACATGATTTACATCTCAGAGAAAAACATGGTAAAATGGACCAGAATGCGGGTATTTGCATGTACGTTTTTCAAAAAATTTTGGGGTGATTTTGTTCATATCGTGATATAAAATCGAAATCGAAAATTTTGGTGGGAAAAAAATCGAAATATAACTTTTTCCCATATCGCCCAGCCCTAGTGGTGAGAAATTTGTGGCCTGGGAAAAAGTGCTGCCAAAATTGCTCTGCATTCTTGGGTGGACAAGCTATGCAATGACAAAACTGGTAAGGTAGATTGAGAAAAGATATTCAGCTTTCCTTTACTTAGTTCTTTAAATGCATCAGCCATTAAAAACTCTCCTACCGAAAGAATATATAACTTACTCAGTAGATACAAGGTGATTTGCTGATTTGCAGACCGGGCTCTAGACCATATCAATCCATAGAAAAACTACTGTTCTTCTAGGACATATTTGTAAAAAATTGGGGCAAAACTTGTACATGATTCTACAAATATGTTTATCTTTAAAGATTTTTCTCCAGTTTCTGGAACATCCTGATATCAATTTTGATACATGGTCATATAAAGGCGTTAATCACCTGGTGTGCCTACTAGATACCCAGCCTTTTCACTATTTAGTTTTGTGTTCCATTCATTCCGGAGCCATCTTTACTGATAGATGGAGAAGACCGATAGAGGAGACTTGAATAGCGCTCCAAACCCCCTTCTAGGAGAGGACTTATGACAACATATGACCACATCACAATACCAGACCGGAGTGAGGATGAGAGAACAGGAGTCTCATGACTTGTACTTACCACTCGGATCCTGTGTCCAATTGCTTTTGCGGGAAGGTTGCTGCTGAATTTGGCGCGCACCATACCACTGCTTCCATGAGCACGAGTGACCTTTCCCCAGATGACCCTCGTCTTGTTGGGCTTGCCACCGGGTGTCTTCGTGCTCCTGAAAACAACAATTGGGAGGCCGTCAATAAAACGCCAAACGAAGATGGCACAAGGCACACAAGAAAATGTGTTTTTCAGTATCGCACATGCAAGACAGAACTAAACATGTTTAAAACTATTCATCACCCTATATAACTTTAAGTGATCAGAATGGAGAATGTTTAATATTATCTTCTCAGTAGACATGAAATGGTCAACTTTCAACAAGCCGTCCTTAAGCTTGAAGAAAGGACCAGACTGATCACCTAGCTCTGACACACACGCTCAAAAAAAACAGTAAATAGACTGCTTTTATATAGTGCTTTTCTAATCACAGAGCACTCTAAAGCACTATACAGGTTTACACCTGTCATCTACCCATTCACACGCTGATGGTGGAGGCTACTGTCCAAGGTGCCAACCTGCACTTTGGAAATGGCAGGGGGTCCAGGATTCAGGACACTTGGTGAGGAGTTGGACTCGAACTAGCATTCAGAATGCTTAAAAACTTCACCTTCTAAACCACTATCGCCCCACAATGTTAACATCAGACATTGAACAGCAACATAAACAATACAAAATGCTTTAGTGGCAAGAACTCACTTCTTGGCCTTGTAGACGTAGGCGCAGCGTTTGCCCAAGTAGAAATCAACCTCGGTTCTTGTGTAAACTCCCTCTACCTTCAGAAGGGCTGTATGCTCACGCTGGTTCCTCAGACCACGCTTGAAGCCAGTAAAGATGGCCTTGCTCCACAGTCTGAAAGAAACACCAATACATTCAGTCAAGCCAAAACAACCAACAGGGTGCAAAACATCTATACATCTGAACTACATGACCCAACACTTCTTACATCATTATCAAGTGGCATCACAACTACAAGTTACTTTGCAGTCAAAATATGTAGAATTTGGGGACATACAGTTTGCCCACTTCACTTCCATCCCAATTCAATTATGAAAGGGACATTTCAAACTTGTATTGCCAGTTACTCACCTTCCAGGCATTGTGATTGATTTTCTTCCAGGCTTAGCTAACCTGCCAGGGCAAAAAAAAACAGTTCCACAGAATGAATGCTCATGTTGCTGTAACTGCCCAACACAGCACCGCTCTACAGTAAATATTATAGTAAACAGGGGTTGAATGCTGGATTTTCCACAAAGGCGACTCGAGACATTATAAGACCTTGGTGAATCCCATAACCATACGTTACATATCTCAATACCAATTAAACTCTGTCAATGCTTTTAGCTAGCAAGCTACCATCGTTAGCTACCAAGTAATGTTAGGAACATACATCGGTAGAATGCTAACACGAGTAGTTTAGAGCATGAACAAGAGGACCAACTCGAATCAAAAAACACATGTTAGGGTGGCATTGTTTCAAGTTTGTCTATTTATCCGCATTTGAAATTAATTGTAAATTTCAACAGTATTTGAACAGCACTTCGTCTAGGAACAACTTCGGTTTCTACTAGCCCAAACGGAATCCACATAAAATCTTTGGCATCACTTGTACATCGGTGTACTGAGTAATTTACCTAGAAACCGTAATTATTCCTCTACTAAAAATGAGAATTATTGCAGACAAATACGCTTTAATAATTTTAAAAAAAATAAACTTTAAATTTCTCTATTTCACTCGCTTACCTGCACTGTAAGAAAAAATGGAGGAAAAGGAAGTCCGAAAGGAATGCTGGGAAATTAACGCAGTTGGTGGCCAAGTGGGCGCCTGAATAAAATTCTATTACGATAAGTCTATTCTGTTCGTTTACTTTAGAAATGCGATAAAATAATATATATATATATTATCCAGTATAGGTTTATTTTGTAAATCTCTTGTGGTGTTGATTGAAATGGTTTAACCGAACTCATTGGAAATGTGCTACCATAGTAACCGATGACAACTTAGCACCACTTCAGATGACAGGTGAGTCTTGAGGTTCCCCATAGTTATGCCAGCTAACTTCTCAAAAGTTGTTGTGCAATTATAATAAATTCGTCTAACATATTGTTTATCAGTAGCACTCATTATTTTCTGTCCGCAGAATATGAATTGCAAATGTACTTTTAAAACCAGTTTATTATTGTTAGCTCGCTAGGTAGCAAGCTACATTTTGATCTGCATTGTATTGCTTGTAAGTGACTAGGATTTCTAAATACAGTTGTATTTCTACAGTTGCTACAACTACTATTAATAATAACCTGAACAACAACACTTAATGATAATAATAATGTTATTATTGTGGTGACAATGGTTTCAACTACATCTAGGTAAGTTAAATCACTGACCGTGGTGCCACATGCAATTTATTATTTGCAGTGAAACAGCAGGATGTCGGTGCAAATTTCAGGGGCACAGCTGGTCAGAGTATGCACAGTACTCCACGACTGTGCAGACCAGCTTGCAGTTTTAGGAAACATCATTCCCGATACTTACAAGGACCGCCCAGAGGCTGACATGGTATATCAGTAACCCTACTTCTTCTCATTGTGCAATGACAAAGCCATTAGAGCCAATTCATTTACCTCAATAAACATATATTGTAACTTGGCTAGACTGAAGAATTTCAGTATACAACATCTGTCTTTCTCTTGTCCTTGTTCTGCTCTATTAGGTGGTGGGAGCGGACATTAGCGGGGTCATTTCACAACATAGAGAGGCAGAGCAGAGTTTGAAGATGGT
Source organism: Sprattus sprattus (assembly GCF_963457725.1). Classification (NCBI taxonomy): domain Eukaryota; kingdom Metazoa; phylum Chordata; class Actinopteri; order Clupeiformes; family Clupeidae; genus Sprattus; species Sprattus sprattus. The sequence continues at coordinate 17,632,778 of NC_137928.1, read as the reverse complement.
TCGTCAAAATCAGGGTGAGGGTGGTACAGTAACAGAGGCTATGCAAGAGTTGCACAGATCACACAAAGAAATGGGCCGCACCATGGAAACAAGTCCACTATCACCCGACAACCTTGCAAAGGTCCAAAGGGACAGGTATGTTACACAATAAGAAATCAAGGTACAGGAATGGACCTAAAAGGGTAAAAATGCTTTGCCCCTCCAGTTGTATCCTATCAGGTTACGAGCACTGTAATATTATCATTGGTATATTTTTATACCTCCATGTCTGTACCTCTAAAATAACACTCTGCATCCCTAGTGACAAATGTACATTTGTCTTGGTACAAAAAAGTACTCATTGGAAAGGCTAGCCTTTTATGAGGAAAAAACGTGACCTTAAATTCAGAGACATATACATTATACATACACCCACATTTATTTGAAGAACTTACACTTACTTTGCATATTTTAACAAATAGAATTTTGGCATACTGTCTGATTTATGCATGTTGGTGATGGTGAGCTTGTCATGAGTGTAATCTCTTCCATCCACATCATGTGTCCCACAGGCAATTTCTGGCACAGGTGATCACAAACGTGTTGGCAGATCTGAAAGCGAAAAGCACATTTGAAAGCATGTTTTTGGCTGTGGAAGAAGAGAAAAAGAAAAAGGCTCATCTCCTTGATATCATCATAAGGTCAAAGGGAACATATCTGGGAATACCTCATCATCGCATAGACAAATGTTACGTAAATAGTCAACTTGACTGTGATAAATCATTTGCAAAAGAAAAAATACTAGTGTAGAAATGTCAGTTAGCCAAATTGTCATATTGGGTGCACAGTCACAGTATTAGTGCTTTGCAGAGAGGAGGAGGGTCGGCGACGGACCAAAGCCTTGCAGAGACAGCTACTGGACATCCGCAAGGAAAAAACTCTTGATTTAAAGGTAACCAATAACTGTCACAAGTTACGATAAATAGTTTATTGTTATAATAACCTTTATTGACTCATACTGTAAGGTGTGATAAGCCGTTAGAGTGGCTGAAAGTCTGTAAAAAGTTGTATTTGGATCTCACTAGAGTCATCGCCCACTTCCAGTTATACACAGGCAATTATACTGTGTTCCAGATAAACCCAAAGTTGAGATTTGTCCTACTAGTAAAAGTACAATGGAACACCACTCAAAGTCTGAGTTCCTTCTTGTAAACTTTGGGCAAATCCATCTACCCTGATTTTAAAGTCTGAACTTGGAAATTTCAAGTCTGAAAATATTCAACTTCCAAGGTGTCTGGAACACAGCATTAGTATAAGCCAATGCATCACCACTTACTCCTGTTGGTGCTTCCCACAGAAACGCGAGGAGATGACAGCCCATCTCAAGGACCAGCTGCAAGAGATGAAGGTCAAGACGAGTTTGGAGAGGAAATATGTAAAAAGCAGCACTGAGCTACTGGTCTATCAAGGACAGAAACTCAACACGCACAAGGAGAAGCAGTTGGAGGATGAAATAAAGGTGTGTCTGTATAACGGTAACCCGAAGTCCCACATCGTTCACAGCATTTTGACCCTTTGTCCCGCATCCCACATAATGAGATAATTTCCCAAATTTTTGTTGGTCATTGTGAATTAATAGTTAGAAATAAGAACAACCACTTTTGCCTGCTTGGAACGTGCTTTTGTAGTTGCAGCATACTAGTTTCTTCTTTATTTAATAGCACTATGTCAAGAACCGCAACCTGTCTCATACAAATGCAACACAGCCAAGCATTTGTAAAAGCCTGGCTTTTGTCCAGTGGCTGAGGAGAGAGTGATACCTACAGTGTTTGAACTAATCAATCTGATTAATCAAGATTGATCATGATATGTGGTCTTGTGATAAAAATGATACATGATATACCATTTCACTTTCTCGGTCACATTAGTGCAGCTAAATGTAATGCTTAAGCTATGTCAATTCTTAAGATTGACATAATTTCAATTTTTTTGTCAGCTTTACTTGAAATCACACAGAACTTGTTATCAATCCCAGAATCCCAATGAATTGAGGAATCATGATTTAATCTAATTGTGATTTAAGAATCGTGAATAAATCGTATTGTGAGATACCTAGTGATTCCCATCCCTTATGTCTATTGACTCTTGTAAATCATTTTGGGTGTATAAACATGGCCCAGGTGCGTCTTCCTGATCTCAGACCAAAATTCATGTATTGGTTTTTATACCAGGTACATGCGTTTGTTCACTGTATGTCAATACGGATCCTTTATTCCTTTGTGCAGCTCATACAGGACAAAATGGAGGTGGAAAGACGTGTTCACATGGAGATGGAGATCTTTCTTAAGGAAAACCAGTCTGTAAGTGCAAGGGCTACACAGCGCCCTTTAATGTTTGAGAAGTTTTTGGGACATAGTACTTCCTTTTCAGAGATGTTTGATATGGCTGTCACTAGATTTGAAAGAATATTTTGTGGGTTTTGGGTTCCCATTTGAGTGACACTCAGTGTGATTTCCAGACGCTAGCAGAAAAGTTAGAGTACTGGATGGAACGCTATGAGAAGGACATGGAAGACAAGCAGCAGGAACTCAACGCCCTGAAGAACGCCAAGGCCAGCAACCTTGTTCAGCTGCAGGATCTGGCGAAGAAGGTAAGTGTGGCTTACTTTCAGAACATGTAATAGGGGACAAGCAAGTTAAACTACCGGTATGTTTTGCTGATGTTCTGATTGGTTCACTAGTTTCTCCCCAACCCTGCTCATGTGTGAACATTTTATCCAACTAACCATACAAATTCAGAGTTTTGTCCTACAAGGTTTCCCATCAATTATATCTTGCATGGGCAACATATTCACCTTCATAACAATGGCTCTGTTCTTCAGTATCGGGAGAGTGAGCAGGTGGTCATGGAGAACAGGCTTGAGAAGGAGAACCTCCGCAAGATGCTGGAGAAAGAACAGATGGAACGTGATGCTTCAACCAAGGTAAACACACCGCCTCTCCAGCCTGAGTCTTCCCTTCAGGAGTCCACCGTAATATACCAAGCAAAATCAGAGTCTCTTCATGTCCAGACAAGCACCTTTCTGTTCAGTAAACTCTTCACCTATGCAGGTTATGAGTGATTGCTCTACCTTGACTGAGATGCTGATCAGAACCGTTACTTGTTTTACTAATGTGCTATTACCTAATGTTTCATTCACATCAGCATGTCTTTCCTTTCAGATCCAGTCATGGTGGCGAGGGACAATGGTGCGCAGAGGACTGGGTCAGTACAAGAAGGGAAAGAAGGGCAAAGAAGGCAAGAAGGGCAAAAAGAAGAAGTAGGACACACCCAGGAAAATCTGAGGATTTGGGGGGGATCTGAGGATTCTCCAACTGCCAATTATCAGATATTTTCTTTGGAAAATGAGGTCCTTTGTAAGTTTGTTATTTTATAAGGCAAGGTTGTACTTGTCAACAGGTCTTTAATGAACTGGCCGCATCCAAGATATCTTGACCAGAACCTACGCTAGCTGGATTCCTCCACTCTCTTTTCAGTCAACAAGCTAAATTACAGAAGTTTGATTAAATTATTCAACCCAGAAAAAATGCAACATTAAACTTGGTTCACCCCAAATTCCAACCGACAATGATGTTGCAACTACAATTACATTAACCTGTATCTCCAGGATTCTTCTCAAAAAGCAATGATGTTATGCATTAACCTGTATCCCCAGGATTCTTCTCAAAAAGCAATGAAACCTTAGATAAAACAAAAGGCACAAATGCACACAAAGCCGAAATGGAAAACTTTTATTAATGCTTAAAATAACATCAAATATCCATTCCAAAAAAAAAAAAAAAAATACTTTAATATTTTTTCCATTTACTTGGAATCCAATACAGTATATATTTTGTGGGACACTTGCTCAAAAAAAAAAAAAAGAGGTAAAAACTTAAAAAATAAAGGGCATGTCCAGGCTGTAGTAAAGCGAAGAAGGTCCTCTGGTGCACGTGGGAAGTGGAACATACTTGTAAACGTATGGAATGTATTCATGTACTGTACAGTGTCACGCAGGGGAGGGCCCTGCTCTGGGGTCACATGATTGCTGCTGGGGAACACCCGAGTCAAGATTTAAAATTAAAATAATAACAATTACACTAAAAAAATCTATACAAAAAAACCCCAACAATAATAATATAATAACTATAATTCGACTGCTTTTAACTTCCCTTTTCATAACTCATAGGTCTATAAAAAGCAAGTTAAAATAGAAAAATACTTTGACTGTATCCTTACTCTAATTTTTTCATTACTCAATCTTTTTTATTGTTTTCTAATTAAGTGGTGAATGTTTTACGCAGGGCCCTGTCTTATCAATCCTACTGCTGGGTTGAGTAGGAACCTATAAAAATACAAAATGGCCTTTTTAAAAACAAGCCCTCCGCTGACCCTGTATGCTCAGTGTATGCCCCACCCGCTGCCTGTGTGCGAAGAGTCTCCTCTTCCTCAACTGGCTGCCTTGTAGCTCTAAGTGTCCAAGTGTTCGATTGTATATGTAGTTGCGTGCACACCTGTGCTGTAGACTCAGCTGGCTTCAACATGACTGAGTGAATCCTGTGTACAGCATTAAAAATGTGCATAGGTGCATCCCTCTACACACATGACAAACTGCTCTAGGAAGGATACGCAGCCTGGTGATCACCAGGCTTAGAAAGGGCAAGCCATGCAGCGCTGACTACAGCAACACGAAAGACTGAAGACCAAGCCACGCACCTCGCTCGAGACACACAGTCCTGGTTCAGGAGGACTAAGAAAATATTTGTAACTACAGCAGTCACCAGTCATATTGCCTTAAATGTCAGTCAGGACCTTTTTTTCTGTTTTTTGTTGATGTTTATGTTTTAAATATGAAATCCCCAACCCTTCCCTCCACTGTGGCCTACTCATGCTTGGCTACATGTTACACACCAGAGAAATATTCTATTGAGGATTGCCTGTCAGTTAAATCCTCCACTGCTGCCTGTCCTTGACACACAACTTGCTTTTTACATTTCATTCAGTAACCTTTGGCCAGACATGTTTCTGCAATAGAGAACGCGAACCAGATAAAGTTAGACAAAAACCCGTCAAAGTTTTCAAATGTAGTGTCTGAATCTGTGGCTCTGTCTCATCAGATCCTTGACCGACAGGAGCTGAATCTGGACCTCAGAACCGGTGCCAGATTTGGGCCGGCCAGTCAAAGACTGAGCTGCTTTTTGGCCCACCCTGGCCGTCACTATAGGTTACAGGTTTTCAGAGGCTTCCCTCTCTGAATTTCACTTGTTAAATTATTCATCCCAAAGCACAGAGGCCGCTTTATCTACAGGGCACCAGTAACTGAGGTGGAAACTACCATTGGAACAAGTAGTCCAACCACATTTCACATTTTACCATCAGCTACTGGATTACCAGGAGTTTTGACTAGACTGAAAGGTTTTACTAATACTTTACAGTCCAGAACATCCAGCAGAATAGCTGATGCCATGCTGGCACATTACATTTGCATGCATGTACAGACACCAGCTTTGGCTGCAACATCTATGCAGCTGCAGCAAACCACTGCCACCTTGTGGCCCAACCTAAAATGTACAACTAATTTGGAGGGCTGTGTTCACACATAACAACGCTCTCTTATTGTTTATCAAGGAAGAAGTCAAGGTTTCCCAACAGCTAACTGCTAATTTATTAGCCAATGAGCTCTAGTGCCTACGGGGCAAGGGGGCTATCTATGGCCCTGCTCTCTAGTCACCTCTCAGGGTTACCATGGCTACCCCTCTGACAACCCTGTGTGATCAGGGATCTGACAAATAGTCCAAGTGTTAAACTAATGAAATAATAATAATAGTAATAATAATAATATTTCATATGGTCATAATAATAGAGTTATATTAATATGGTGCAAAATAAAACAACTCCACATTGGTAGAGACTAGAGGAACAAAAAAAGTGATTAAAAAAAAAACATATTTAAATCACCATTTCAGAAAAATAAACAAATCTCTTCCTGTGTGTGTTTGTAGTGTCCTGTTGGCCAGATAGAGACGGTGTGTCAGTCGTCCATCCTTGGAGTGGTAGTGCTGCTCCATTCCGACGTTCCGCTCCCCACTCTTCTCTCCCCACTGGAAGCCCCCCAGAAATGGGGGAACGTTTGTGGTGTGGTGTGATACTTGTTTGTATGTGTAAGCATGTGGTTGTGTGTTTATAAATGTATATTCATGAATGATGTTGGCTAGAGGGTGGAGGGATGACAGCTCACATGCCAAAGGAAAGTGTATCTGTGGTGTGAGTGTGTATGTGTGTGTGGTTTCTCGTTCGGGCCGTGTGTATCCGTGCACTGTCAGTCAGGCGGGGTCGTGGTCAGGTCGGGTTGGGTGTGGTGTGTGCCTACATGGCCAGGGTGGCAGTGGCAGGGGAAGCAGAGGGGGTGCTGGGGGTGGAGGCCGTGTGTTTTGGGGGGGCCAGGTCCAGCAGTGCGCGCACCGTTCCAGCCACCTGTGGAAGACCTCGCTCCTCCAGGATGTGGAGGGGGAGGCACAGCTGGGACTGACAGCACAAAACGAGACACACACACACACACACACATCCACAAAAACAAATACATGCACATACATACACATACAAACAAATACGTGCACACATGTAGCAATCCACACGTAAACAAACACACACAGATGGGTGACAAGGGACAAAAAAAGAACACAAAGGACAAAGGGGGAGGGGAGAGGAAAAAGGGAATGTCAATGGAGAAAAAAATCATAAAAACCACATCAACTCAAATCATGGAGCTAAAACCTCAACTCAAAGCAAACAAATGGAAAACATGTCAAACTCAAGACATAACTTAAGATGCAATGCAATAATGGAGAATAAACAGAAAGAAAGAATGAAAGAAAAACCAAAGCAATGACCTTGTGGAAAAAATCAAGCGAGAGAGGGGGAGGAGAGAAAGGATAAGCGAAGGAGGGAAAGAGAGAGGAGGAAAGAGCTGTGCAGGAGTGACGCACACTGAGATGGGATTGAGGGAACCAGAAGATCAAACACACACACACGACACAAAAGCGTGAGCGACGTCATAGGAAGCCATTCACCAGGGCTGAATGACAGAGGTGATTAGCCTGTGGGCTACACACAGCAGTGGCACAGGGATCCGATATCAAAGGCCCCGTTCTTGAAGGGCAGGGTGTGTACTGTGTGGTGTGGACTAGCTATGTGAGGCTGTGGGCACGTGTCTGTTCGATTGTAGCGGATAAAGAAAGGGAGAGAAAAGAGAGAAAAACGGCACAGCAAATCTTTCCGTTGAGTTTATTAGTGAAAGCGCTCAAGGAGGAATCATCAGGTAAACAGAAGGAGAAACAGGCACATGGCACTCACACAACACAAACACACACACACACACACTTGCTAAGAACACATCTACTACACTTCCATATCAGCCTCGGAAGACCGAAGCAGACACTCACTCTTCCACTTTTTCCCCCTAACCACATTACTAACCCAGGGATTTGTAATAGCTTGTAATGCTATACCTGATGAGACAGCATGGCTATGGGTGTGCATTACCACCATACCTGACCAACCATTTCACCAATGGCTCCTTGCCTAGTATCGGGTGTCCATTTCTAGGCCTAACAGGTTGACAGGAAACCCTAGGAAAACAACCCCCTTTCTCTAACCTACTATCCCTTTTGGAAACAAGGATTTGTTTTGAACGCTCTTCACCCCAATTTTCTTTTCTTTTTTCCTAGAAAACACTTTGTAAAAAAAACCTAGCAGTCACTGCACAGCTCTTTGCCTCTGAGCCACCATGGGGGGAGAGAGAGAAAGTCCTGCCTGCCCCTCCACACACAGGAGACCATTCACAAACGGGAAGGAGACGAGGGCCCTCTAGGCACAGGTGATTGATTGTGCATCAGAAATACTTTCAAAGGCTCAGAGACAGGAGCGGTGGGGCGGAGGTGTAAGCAAGCCTTGATTTATAATAATTATAATTAAAAAAAACTCATCAGTTCATGTTTCACACTCTCGTCACAGGATTGGTCTAAAAAACGAGTCCATCAGAGAGCTGCGGCAGGTAATACGGATTCAGGGGCTCTCAGGTAGAGGAGCAGCAAAGTCGGGTGCTTCCAGAAAGCAGCAGCTGGTGTGCTTACGCAAAACCTGTACTTTGGTATTGCAGGACATAACTTGTCACTCAGCTAATGCGACACACTTCAATCAGCAGAGCCCATGCGGAGAAACACACATGAAGGCGGTAGAGAGGGTTGCCTTGACTAATCCGCTACGTGCAGAGAGAGCTGAATGGTTCAGTTCTAGCGGAGCAGAAGCACACCTGATACAAGCCACCATGTGATGGGTCACTGAGTGGGTACACAGTTGCTTCTGCTAAATTGTGAGTTAAGCCAGTGGCCACCCTTGCATCCAACACACGTACTGGATGATGTGCTTTGCTGGAAAGCTGGAGCAATGTAGCTTTTCCTTCTCTTAAATTACATGTGATGGAAGTACCTTCCAGTTAGGTTGGAGAACAGACAAACATACACAAACACACACAGCAGACACACACGATAAGGCACAACAAGGAGAGTTTGGGGGGATCATTACAGCAAAGTATTTGACAAAAAAAAAAAATTGGTCTTGTCCAACGGCAATTAGTACGCCACCTTAGTTTACTTTCAAACCATCCCGCTGGGTAAAAATTAAGACGAGTAGCAACAAGACCACAAGGACACAAGGCAGGCCAAACATGGCGCATAGCAGACTGGGTCTGAGACAGGAAGCATCCACAGGCAGACCTGCTCCTCATTCTTAAGGCTGTGAGAGTCCTGCCCATTCTTGTGCTTTTCCCCCTTTTTTACGGGTTCAGCTTGTCTGTCAATCAGAGTGCTGCCATAGGAAAAGGTTGCTAAAGGGGGACAGGGGTAGCGAGCATGGCATTCTTCTTTTAAACGCAATGGAGTAATATAAAGAAGCGCTATTACTGGAGGGAAGGGGCATATTTTTGTTAGTGTATGAGCTTATTAATGGTGTTCAGTGTGACGGTACACAGCTGGGGACTGATTTTAAGGACTGTTGAGAGTCCTGCTCAGAGCTTTTGGGATGGGGGATGGGGGTGTTTCAGTTCATAAGCGGGGCAGCAGGTGGCAGTAGAGGACGCAGAGCAGGGACATGATGGAGAGATAGAAGAGTGCAAACCCGGCCAGTTGCGCCGGGGGGGAGGCCAAGCGGGGGGGCGCCAGCGAGAGGAGCGCCACCGCCGTCCTAAGTGCGCCCCGGGCCTCCCCCTGCAACACCTCCCCCACTGAGCACAGACTCTCCTGAGCGCACCGGACCAGACGCCCGCCAGACGACACACACGGAGGAACGGAGAGAGAAGAGGGGTCAGAGGGAATGTGGGGAGATAGTCACAGGGTAGAAGTTAGGGGGGTAAGAGGTTACGTAGTCAGAGAAAAGAGAAGGGAGGGAAGAGATCAAAGGGAATGTGTCATGGTTGAGAGAGAGAGAGAGAGAGCAAAGGGGAAGTGTTAGTGGCAGACATGTTCAGTATAATAAAAGCCCTAAGAGCACGCACACACATACGTCATTAGCCGAGTTAGCCAGCAGTTAAACAAATGCCAGACGGGGCAGGAGAGATCACTCCCCCTCGCCTTACCTGAGGGACACCGATTCTGCGACACGCCTCCAGGAAGTTCTCCACATTCCGTCGACATTTGGCCATTGTCAGTTTGGGCTGCAGGGGGAAGCGAAGTGCGGCAATGAGTGACTAGCGAGCACCAGAGACCACAAGGCAAACCCACCGCTGTTGAGTGTTATGTGAAGCTACACCTTAAATCAATGTCAGGCTCACCAAACACCAGTACCACACAAACATGTACACCAGGGTTATTTACTGGAACACACACTCTCTATGTAAACAGAGTAGTTCTCCCTGCGTCTCTAAAGCACTAACTCTTAAGCAGTTTGATACCTCATCAGTGCGTGAGTATGGCTAACTCTTAAGCAGTTTGATACCTCATCAGTGCGTGAGTATGTCTAACTCTAAAGCAGTTTGATACCTCATCAGTGCGTGAGTATGGCTAACTCTAAAGCAGTTTGATACCTCATCAGTGCGTGAGTATGGCTCACTCTTAAAGCTGTTTGATGCATCATCAGTGCGTGAGTATGGCTAACTCTAAAGCTATCCAAGTGGTCAGTTATAGAAAAAAAGCTACACGCAATCCATTTTCAAAACCCATTTCCCATGACTCACCACAGCAGGTGAGGGCACGTGGATGCTGGGCACAGATCTGGGACGCACGTGGTTGGCAAGGTGGCAGAGCACCACCCCGTCCGTCAGCGCTGCGCCCAGGTCACAGGGCAAGGACACTTTCAGCCGGCACTCAATGTTCTGCAGAGAGACCACACCACACCACACACGGTCAGCAGGATGTTCACTTGTCAGTGTCAAGACAATGCAGTGTCACAAACACAAGCATGCACTGGTTTACGAAGTGTGGACAAACTCTTTGCTTTACTGCTTTATCTGTAATTAAGTGAACTGAATGGAACTCTTTTAAGAAAGTGTAGTATTTATTAGGTGTAAGGTGTATTAAATGGAATCAGTTTTGCTGGGAAATCATATTGTGTCATGGTCTGTTTCATGAAAGCTGATCTATGTTATGCGGCATACTGAGAGGAAAGACCACAGGAAGTTCTTTCTCTCACTCTCTTAATAGTGTCACACACACACACACAGGCACACACACCTTTCGCAGCTGGTCCACAAGCTCTGCCTCCTCTCCCACAAGCACGTGGGTCGCTGTGGGTGTGGCTTCCTCAGGCTCTATCCGAGGAGTTGTAGAGTCACCTGAGAGAGAAAGAAAGCAGGAGTGAGAGAGAGATGACATTTCTTATAACAGATGTAAGTATATTAATGGATTTCATATTCATGTAGACAGACAGACCGACAGACAGACAGACAGACAGACAGACTGACACAGACAGGACAAACACACACCCACACACACACACCCGCTCCACATCACCCGCAGGGTTTTGACTTATATGTTGGCAGGGAAATACACAGGTGCAAAATTGAGAACATAAAAAAACTTTATCAGGCAGCAGGTCTACTCATCAGACTACATGTTGTACTGTCTATTATTTGCCTGTCTATCAATTTCAAAAAACCTCATCTTGAAGAGACTGAAAGAGACAATGGCTTAAAGGGATTTGGGAAAACTAGTTGGATGTCTCTGGTGCGAAGCATTTAGCTTTTTCCTCATGTTTTATTGCAGTTGATTGTGTGCGTACAGATAGCAGCAGCTTCCCTTCTAGCACCTTTTTTGGTTGCCTCTCTCTCTCTCTCTCTTTAATCTTTGCAACGTGCACTCACTTATCTGGTACAGATGAGTTATGATGCACCATTCAAAAGGCCCCCTCTTCTTCAGATACATGGACGCTCATAAATGTGCTTAAGCACTGCAGCTTGCCAATGTGTTGACAAGAGTGTGGCCTTGAACTGGGCTCAGACCTCCACAGATTGCTGCGTGAATGGAGATGTCGCTAACATTGTAATGCGCTTTTAGCGACAGGCCCATCTAATTGCAACAAAAATGCAGGATGAGGACATCTAATTAAATAACACCAAGACCGACAACACCTTTTTTCTGCTTGGGCAGGCCAAACATTTATTTTCCTTTTCTAAAATTCCTTAAGCAAGAAAAACCCTGCAAACAAATAAACACACACGGACACACAAACACACACACACACACACACACACACACACACACACACACACAAAACAGAAAACACCCTTACACACACACAGACACACACACACACAAACAATTTAAAAAGGAATTATCTACTTTCCTCATATGCATCCACACTTTCACACTCATTCATATGCACACAAACACAACGGGTTAAGACAGTAATCTCCTGTGACAGCTGGAAGTCTATTGGTGTTAATTAACAGCCCTGCTGATTAATCCTGGTGAATGGAAAAGGGTCAACACACACACACACACACATACATACACTCAGTTCGTCAAACACACACACATACACAGACACACACACACACACACACACACACACACACACACACACACACACACACACACACACACACACACCCACACCCACACACAAATCAGTAGGGCCACATACTGGTCCCACCAATGCCAAGCGAAGCAGAATGCAGTCAGTGAAGTGAGTGCGATAGAAGCTTCCTAGGCCTTGCAGAAAGCAGCACCCTGCTACAAGGTGAATACAACAAGCAGCTGCCGACAGAGTTAACATGCTCAAGAGGTCCCCAAGAGTCCTGACCCGCTCCGCATCACCCACCTCTCTTCTTGTCCTCTCTCTGGCTGAGGCGATACAGGAAGCTGTCGGGCCTCGTGGCGGGGCCACGGCAGGAGGGCAGAGCAGCGGGGCCAGGGTAAGAGGGTGACTGGAGGGCTGCAGGCGAGAGATTGGGTGTGGGCCAATCAGAGAAGGGAAAGGGGTAGGTGGCGACTTTGGTGAGTGGTGGAGAGTGAGTGGAAAAAGCACTGGCAGGTGAATGGATGGATTGGCTAGCGCTGTGTGCGGTGGTGCGTGTGAAAGTGTCAGTGGGTGTATAGGGGTGGGGTGGGGAAGGGCTTAGCACTCAGAAACCTCAGGGACAGGCTTATGGTGCAAGACTGTTTTATACATGTTCAGAGAGCTAACACAACTCCAAATTCCATCAGTGGGAACAACTGCAAACATAACTGCAAAAGGTGATTGTAGCAGATGCTGTGCTGTGCTTTGCAAAAGCCAATAGTTCAGATATTTACCTGTGGGTGACAAAGTTGAGCGGTCTTCCCCTTGCTGAACAGAGAAGAACATCCCAACAGAAGAAAGGGGCAGGGAAGGGAGGGGGGCACAGAAAGACAGATAGTTTAGATTATAAGGTGAGATAAAGACATAACCCAATCTGCTATATCAAACTTTTAGCATTTTAACAGCTGTGTATCCTAGACCTTCCCAAATGCAACATCACTTCTGAATCTGAAATCAGACCAAGTCCCTATGCAGCCTTTATATAGGCACCCGGCAGAGAGAGATCTTGAGCTTCCCTGCTCAGCAGCAGTACCTGCAGTGGACAGGAGGGGGCGGTGTCTGAGCCATGAGAGACACACCCATCCACGGACATCCCAGACAGAGACTACAAGCCCCGCAGAGGGACAAAAAGAAGGGGAGGAAAAGAGCAGGACAAAACACAAAAGAAAAGAAATAAGCGTTTAAAGGAAGGGGAATATACAAAAAGGGATGAAAATGAAAAGATGGAGAACAAAGGACAAAATTATTTAACACATGGAATTTGCAGGGATTAAAACCAAGGAGAAAGATATGGGGAAAATTGAAAGAAAGAAGATTTGATGATAAACAGAAGATATAAAAGAGGGAATGGAAAAACGAAGAAAGGGATAAAGAGAGGAAGGAGGAGAAAGATATTATTATTGCACAGTGCAAGTACTTGTGTTGAAAATGTAAAGAAGTAAACACTCAGCATGCAGCACAGATACAGGCCACAAGACAGTGTGTGTGTGTGTGTGTGTGTGTGTGTGTGTGTGTGTGTGTGTGTGTGTGTGTGTGTGTCTGTGTTTGTCTTTGTGTCTGTGTGTGTGTCTGTGTCTGTGTCTGTGTGTGTGTGTGTCTGTGTGTGTGTCTGTGTGCGTGTGTGCCTGTGTGCCTGTGTGCGTGTGTGCCTGTGTGCGTGTGTGTCTGTGTGCGTGTGTGTCTGTGTGCGTGTGTGTCTGTGTGCGTGTGTGTCTGTGTGTGTCTGTGTGCGTCTGTGTGCGTGTTAGTGTGTGTGTGCGTGTTAGTGTGTGTGTGTGTGTTAGTGTGTGTGTGTGTCTGTGTGTGTGTGTGAATTGACTGGTTTTGAGCCAAAAAACATTACAATTGGCAACCATTATTTCAGTGTATGTTGACACTGTGGGTATGCATCAGTTTGTGTGTGTGTAAACGTTTTAAGTATGTGTGATTCTTTCACCTGCTTGTGATTGCCTGGCCTCCTCTTTATAGTGTTGGTGTCAGTGTCTATCTCAAACACCCTGAGAGGCTGGTACTCGCTCTGGCAAAGACAGCCAGGCCGAGAGAGAGAGACAGAGCGAAGGAGAGACAGGGAAAGAAAGAGAGAGAGGTAGAGAGGGAAAGAGATAAAAAGAGAGGCAGAGGGGGAAGGAGAAAAGAGACAGAGAGAGAAAGAGGGACAGAAAGACAGGGAAAGAGAAAGAGAGACAAAGGGAGAAAGGGGGACAGAGAGAAAAAGAAGAAGAGGGGGAGGAACCGAGAGACAGGGAAAGAGACAGGGAGAGAAAGAGAGATGGGGGCAGAGGAAGAGAGAGACAGAGGGAAAGAGAGAAAGATACAAAGAGAAAGAGAGAGACAGGCAGATAGGGATGGTGGGACATATATTTATAGAGAGAGAGGTGTCAGACAGAAGAGAGAGCGAGAGAGAGAGCGAGAGAGAGGGAGTGAGAGAGAGAGAGAGAGAGAGAGGGAGAGAGCGGGAGAGAGTGATAGTGAGAGTGAGAGTGAGAGAGAGAGAGAGAGAGGAGACAGCAGAAGAGAGCAGAAGCTTTGAGCCGGGGTAAGCAGGTTACTGTGCAGCAGGGAGAGGGAGCTCATGTTAGTCCAGAAACCGCAGAGGGGAGCAGGGACACACAGGGGGGACACACTCCAGGAGCCTCACAGGCATAACACCTGCCTTACAAACACTCTCATTACGCTCCTACTCAGCGTTTAGCAGCTATTACTCTTTACATCAGCATTGATAATAGAAAGATGGATAATAGAGTGGCAATATTCCTGAAGTGAAGGAAACATTCAAACTTTCAAAAGAAGCAGACAAGGTCCAGACGGAACAGATCAAGGTCAACTTAGTATGACTGGGGTGTCACTATAATTGGTTATGGAATCCTGTGTTGTAGTTACAACAGCCACCAATCATAGCAGGGGATTACAGGGAGGAAGTGTGAGGGAAGTCTGCAGGAGATGGCGTGATTGGGTGTGAAGGGGGAAGGGGGTCGGGTAGGCTGGGAGAGGGGGACGGGGATAGAGGGGAGGGGCCACACTGTGCAGTCAGACTCTTACCATAAAGAGGGCGGAGTCATCCGTGTGGGTGGAGCGTCTGGAGGGGTACACAGTCTGGGTGGGATGGGGAGAGAGGGAGTGAGGACGGACGCACACACACACACACACACGCACACAGACAGACAGACAATCACACAGACAGACAGACACACACACACACACACACACACAAACGGATATGCATGGATACAAACATGGACTCAGACCCTCACAATGCAGACACACACACACACAGACACACAAACCTGTCTCTCTGGTATAGACAGACATGCACAAGGGGATGTACGCAGACACATTTACACACACACACACACACACACACACACACACACACACGCACACACATATGCCAGGGGTACAGAGAGGCAGCTACAACATATGGTCCAGCTTAAAGCATGATGGTAAAGGATGGACAGAATGAAGGCAGAGAACAAAGGAGGGAGGGGAGAACACTCAAGTAAAGAAGAAAAACAGTAAAAAGCAGAGTATCAATGGGACGAGGAGAGCCAAGAACAGGCACAAGAATACTAGCCTACTGTCAAGAACAAGACGAATGCAACAGAAGAAGAAAACAGCCCAGGATATACTGCGGTAGTGATTCCACACACTGTGTCCTGTGACCAGGCCTATTGTGGGCAATAATGACTACAGGCCTGGTCCTACTGGTCCCTATAGATGCAGCGTGAGCTGTCTGGTGCACAGACTTGAGGAGGAGGAAGGAGCTGAACTCACCTCGCCGTCCGTTGGGCTCAGCTTAGTAGGGCTCTGGGTGGCTTTGTGCTGTACACACACACACACACACACACACACATACATACATACACACGGACATAAACATACACACACACACACACACACACATATATATATATATATATCCATGCATGCAAGCAAACACACACACACATATACACACACACACACACACACACACAAATACAGAGTAGAGACAGAGAGAGACAGAGAGAGAGAGAGTGTGAGCAATCACAGGCCAAAGTCATGATTATCTATCATTGACCTGCGCCTCACCTGTGTGTGTATTTATGTCTGTGTACGTTCTCCATATAACCTTACAGTTAAGCAAGTCCGAACATGAGAGCGTGTGTGTGACTGGAAGGAAATTGTGGTTTCTATATGTAGGGGCCCATGGGTGTGAGTGTGTGCATAAGTTATAAAAATGGAACTTATCGCCGTCTTGCCAAAGGTCATGATCAAGTCCCTCTGTACAGAGAGGTTCTTCTGAGTGGTCTGCGTAATGTGTCAAAGGTAGTGTGAGGTGGGGTGAGAGATTGTAAGACTGTGTGAGTGTCAGTGCGTGTGTGTGCGTGTGTGCGTGTGCGTGTGCGTGTGCGTGTGCGTGTGCGTGTGCGTGTGCGTGTGCGTGTGCGTGTGCGTGTGCGTGTGTGTTGACCTGGCTCTGGAATGAGGAGCATCTTTATTTCTTATGTGACTATGACATGTGTGTGTGTGTATGTGTGTGTGTATGTACCTTGACGTAGGTCATGACTGCCTCTCTTTGGACAGAGCGCGTTCTCTGCCGCTCCTCCTCGTACCGCAGCGCCGCCAGCTGGGCCTCCCGCCGCACGCGCTCCACTCCGACCCCGGGCCTCTGAAAGCAGGAGGGGGAGAGAGGAAGCGGTAAGGAGCAGCACCACAGAGAGGAGGAGGAGAAGAGCAGCACTAGAGACAGGAAGAGGTGAGGAGAAGCTCCACCGAGAGGAAGAGGAGAGGAGGAGGAGAGGAGAAACACCACAGAGAGGAAGGTGTGAGGAAAAGCTCCACTGAGAGGAAGAGGAGAGGAGAAGCACTATAGATAGTCTGTAGAGGAGCAGACCCTGAAGCACTCAAAGATGGGAAAAGATTTATCAACAGATTCCACACATAAAGACCACACACAGAGACAGATCAACAGATAAACATATGTACACACCCATAAACACACAGACATTTAACCACACTCACACACACACACACACACACACACATACATACAAGCATACACACAAACATTCAAGAATACACAGGGACGTGCACAGGAGTGTGCTAAGGTTGCTTGGGCAACTGCCCGTTTGCCCTCTTCGACTGAAGTTGCCCCTCCGAAGGAAATAAGTTGCCCCTCCTAAGGAAATATTTTATAATAAAAATATTTGCGATTACATGGCGGAGGTGTGGCAGTCGCGGTAAGTGACAGTTCAAAATGACATTTTGAAAATGTGCGATTACATGGAGGGGGCGTGGCATTCGCGTAAGTGACAGTTTAAAATTATATTTTGAAAATTTGCGATTACATGGAGGGGGCGCGGCAGCGGCGGTGAAAACAAAATTGTGTTGCCCCTTTTGTCCAGGGCAGAGGAACTGCCCTTCAAAAGTCCTGTGCACGTCCCTGAGCATACACACATTCAAGCATACAGGCACACACACACACACACACACACACACACACACACACACACACACACACAGAAGAGATGCAGAGGCTCTTTACCTGGCTCTGTGCTGTGGAGGATGTGGGACTGGCTCCGTCTGGAGCATGTCTTCAGAGAGGGGAACAGAAAAGTGACCACACATGATGAGAACGTGTCCATCTACTCCCTTTATTACTCATCAGCTCACTACAGATGACATGGGCCAGCGCTTCATTTCCCTACTTCACTTCCTACCTCTAGTGGAAATAGCAGTACCAGGTGAAAGTAAACTCAACTTGGAGCTGGTGTTCTTGGTCATAATAATAGGAACATGTGTGTGTGTCTGAGTGAGGATGTGTTTCTTCTGAGGGCAAATTGAGGTGGTGTGTGTGTGGGTAGTTGTGTCTGCACCTGTGTCGCCTCGGGTCGTCTGTCCTTGAGTCTCTTGAGGAACCGGACTTCACAGGAGAACCCTGCAGTATGTGTGAAAGCATAGGTTTAGTTTCATGCACACAAACACACGTACACACACGTACAAGCAACCACCAACCCACATGTACACACACTCACACTCAGACACAAGCACAGTGGTGCACACACACACACACACACACACACACACACATACCTCTCTGGTGATCCGCCGCTCTATGTAGGCCATAAACTGGGAGCTGAGGCTGATGGCATCTGACGTCCGTTTCCGCCCCTCCTGCTCCTCCTCCTCACCTGTACAGCTATCGATGAAGTCTATTTGCTCGATCTCGGACTCCACTGTGAAAGACACACACACACACTCACGGTTCAGCTTAGACATAAAAACAGACACCACACACTATGGAATAAGAAACAGTGTAATTTGAATGTTCAAATGTTGTCTGTGTTGAAATCGCAGCTATTGTATAAAAATTTCGGAGGCAATAGATGATCTCGGTCTCTGTCTGGCTCTCCGTCTCACACACACACACACACACACACACACACACACACACACACACACACACACACACACACACACACACACACACACACACACACACACACACACACACACACACACACACACACACACACACACACACACACACACACACACACACACACACACACACACACACAGGAAGGAAGGGTCTCTCACATGTGCCATTGGCCACGACTGTGCTGTGCTTGCTCTCCTCACGCTCCCTCTCTCTCTCCCTCCGTTGTCTCTGCTCTTTGGTGATCTCTGCCACTCTCAGAGGCAGGTCCGACAGCTCATCCGTGGGCTGCAGGGATAGAGGGATGGGGAGATGAATGCAGACAGGAAAAACCAGGGGAGGAGAGGGGACACAGGGGAGGAAACATTTAAGGGGGAGCGAGGGATGAGAAGACAAAAGAAGAGCAGAAAGACAGGAAGGGCGATTAGCTCGCAGAATTCAACATGTGTGAAATACGTCACATAGGCTCTGGGGTCACACGTGCCTGTCTGCCCCCTGGGAACAGCAGTGATACTGTGTGTGTGTGTGTGTGTATTTGAGGAGTCAACCTCACACACACATACATATATATTATCCAGTTCAGGAAGAGGCACAAAAGGCACAATTTGTATCCATATCAAATTTTGTTTAAACAAGATTGGATTAGACTTTATTAGATCACGGTTTGACTCTGAAAGCTTAAAATCCTTTTCTCCTTTTATGAGTAGTCTCAGCCTGTCAAATGGCATGAACAAAAGTCCTCTGCTAGATAGCAGTGAATATGCAACAGGACTTGTGATTGACAGATATGTGGAATAGAGCACGACTGCTGGTTTTGTGTGTGTTTGTGTGAGTGTGTGTGTGTGTGTGTGTCTTACCTCGTTGCCTGACCATCTTTTGTCTC